>NW_013667867.1:111777-119523 GCF_000517525.1 Limulus polyphemus | reverse complement strand
TACACAATGAGCTATCTGTGCTCTGCTCACCACGGGTATCGAAAACCGGATTCTAGCGTTGTAGTCCGCAGGCATATCGCCGTGCCACTGGGGGGGGGGGCTTTGAATTTGGAGCCTTGATACTATATATATTGGAGTTTCACAAACTTCAATGCTTGGAGTTTGGAGCCTTGACATCGTATATATATATATCCTTATCTTCCAAATTCCAGACAAATGAAGCTGGGAAATTGAGTTACGCAACAATTTTTCCGTTAAAAAAACCGCATAGCGAATCTTTAGAGTGTGATGTAATATGGAACGATTTAGTGATTTTGGGACGGAAAGACACGTGGTTCCTAAGTACAATAGAAGACCTAACGAAAATAACAGATATTTTTGTAACAGAACTTTAATCATTAATTTTTTGTCAGTTAATGCTTTAATGTGGCTTCAATATATATACCTCTATTTAATACTTTAATGTGGCTTCAATATATATACCTCTATTTAATACTCTAATCTGGCTTCAATATATACTTCTATTTAATACTCTAATCTGGCTTCAATATATATATATATATTTAATACTTTAATCTGGCTTCAATATATATACCTCTATTTAATACTTTAATCTGGCTTCAATATATATATATATATATTTAATACTTTAATCTGGCTTTAATATATATATATATACCTCTTAAGCTAAATGGAGACTGGACAAACTGGAGTTTTCACAAAGATACTGAAAAAATAGTAACACCTTATTTTATTCTTATCTCTACCACCTGAAAGTGGAGCGAGCTAGTCGAATAGGCATTCTTCGAGGCTATTGTACATATTAAAGTCTTTGTATATAAATATCGTATGCCTGGGTAATGTTTTTCTAAACGAGAGCCTATAGCTAACCTTATAGTTGTCGGCTTTTTAAAAGCATCTTCTAACCTATTTATGCATTACGTTGCTTTGGATTCATAATATTGTTAGTTATATAACATATGAATCACACACGAAATGTATATAAAAATAACTTTAATGTTGCAATTAATGTCACTAATTTATGCAAGGTCCTTTATGCATTACACATAAAAATAGGTGGTTTCACCCTGTTTTGATCAATTCTTTACACCAAGTGTCATAACAGAAAAAACATAAGGCTACTCGATACGTGACACATATAAAAACGAGCCGAGTACCAAACTTATAAGATGTATGAGAATAAAAATCACCAATCTCTTCTGTCAGACTTCTATAAAATTTAACAAGATAAGGCTAGACTCGACCTGCTTGTTAGCTGTTAGATATTATGCAGATATGTATGTATGTATGCAGGTCCCCTCCCCCCTTCAACTCTTTCCAGTTCGCGAAACGTCTACGCGGTGGTGGTCAGACATTCAGAACATATAGAGACGGTCGGTCATTTCTGATCAATATTCATTCAATATGAGACAGCCACGTGCCTGACCCTGATTGGTAGCTCGCATGAAGGGCACGTAATAAATGTTTCAGCAGGCTCAGCTTTGCAGCACGGATCCTGTTTACGAACCGAGTTAAAGCTACTTTAAACTACAAATAAGTCTCATACTGCAGTATTTACTTTAAATTCCCGATATATAAGTACAAACTTCTGATTCTTCACGATAAGAAAGATGGAATACGCCACGTGTTTTGTTGCTAGTGGTTTTAGCTGAAACAGTCAATTCAAAATGACCGTTAATTTCGGCCCTTCTGCTTATTAAGAATTATAACACTTGAAAAACCGACTTACATCTTACATTAACTTACCTGATATCACACCAGTCCTGAGCGAATATATGTGTATCAAAGAATAATAACACGAGTAATTCTAATCTGTTATCTACATACCTTATGACAAAAGCTGCACGTGGCGATTAAGGAAACAGTTACCTTATGTTTTGGTTGGTTGGTGCGTTGTTAAGCATAAACCTACCAGACTGACGATCTTTGCTCTTCCCACCACGATTTTTAGTATTGTAGGTACGATGACTTACCGCTGAGCCACTGGGGAGTTACGTTTTGGTTTGACCGAAACTATATAATTATGAACGTTAACCCGCTTTCATACTTTGCATAATTAACACTACTGAGAATATATAAAGAGTTAATAGTCGGTCTTGTTAGCCAGAGGTCCCGGGTTCAAGTCCCGGTCCTGGAGTTACTTTCCGCTTATCGGATTTTGACGTTAAATATTTAATATTACGATAAAATACTATTGCACTCGTTCTTAAAATACAACCAAATGAGCTTTACCTTCTTTAAAGGAACCCATCCGCTAGGAGTCGCAGTTCTCAAGGGATGAAGCTGAGGCGGGAACCCAATTAAAAAAAAAAAAAGTCCGATATCCCGAACTATCGTTATTAAAGCATAAATACAAATACACTCACGCACAGTAACTGAACGCAATGAAATAAACCGCGTTTGTGCTTACGCTACAGAGAAAAAAAAATAGTCCCATTGAGTGCATAACAAGACGAGCCCTACCCAACAGGCTTAGCTATAGAAGTAGGTTGACTCTGGGGCCCTTGCCTTCATATCTCCTAACGCTCGTGGTAGCGTGCCTCAAATACGTACGCACTCTTCTCGCTTATCCACCTAACTGGATGGTTTTCCAGACAGGTCGGTCAGCCAAACATGGCCAATTAATCTATGGCCCCTGGGCGTCTTGTGGGGTAAGGTGTCCTTCACGAATAAGAAAACTAGCGCTCTAACCACGCCGTCGTTCCCTCTCCTAAGCCGACATGTTTTGTGTGTTTGTGTGTCCGTTTCTTTAGTTTAAGTGCGACTTATTAAGTCTACACTAGCAGATCAATCTTCGGAAGAAGGAAAAAGAAAAAAAAGAAAACAATATGAAGCTGAAGTCACACCAAGTACAAGCGCGTGACGACACTAATCAATTGTTGCCCTATGTGACCAACATCAAAGACACTTCCTACCCATCCTTACATAAAGGAAATTTACTAATGCTAATTTCCTATAAAGATATATTTACGGTGCCCTTGGGAAGTGCAATAACTTATAGTTAAGCATTATATCTACATATTAATAACAAAGTAAGTCGGGGTTTTTCTATTTGAAAAATGTTTTTCAATATTTTACGTGCGAAAACAGTAAATGTTCTTTCTACATGTATAAATGGAAACAAGCACGTGCAAATAACGGTAAAAATGTTGTCAAACGCTACCCCACAGTTTCATCTAACGACAATAAGAAGCATTTAATTACTTTGTGAGAAGATATGAAATGTGTGGAATGTCCGTTATCGTCTGTTTATGTAACTAGGAAATGTGTGGAATGTCCGTTATCGTCTGTTTATGTAACTAGGAAATGTGTGGAATGTCCGTTATCGTCTGTTTATGTAACTAGGAAATGTGTGGAATGTCTATTATCGTCTGTTTATGTAACTAGGAAATGTGTGGAATGTCTATTATCGTCTGTTTATGTAACTAGGAAATGTGTGGAATGTCCGTTATCGTCTGTTTATGTAACTAGGAAATGTGTGGAATGTCTATTATCGTCTGTTTGTGTAACTAGGAAATGTGTGGAATGTCTATTATCGTCTGTTTATGTAACTAGGAAATGTGTGGAATGTCCGTTATCGTCTGTTTATGTAACTAGGAAATGTGTGGAATGTCTATTATCGTCTGTTTATATAACTAGGAAATGTGGAACGAATGGTTCTCTAAACATTCGTATGTAAAAACGAATCTTAAATAGAATTTCTCAACAAGTCTGTTTTTGTAACAAGGAAATGTCAACGGAATGGTTCTCTATGTGTTCTTTGTAACAACGAACTGGACATGGATTTTCTCAACTAGTCTGTTTATGTAACTAGGAAATGTGTAAGGAACGGTTGTCTAAACATCTGTTAGTGCAATTAGTATCCCTGGAGGGAATATCCCTAATAACCTCTTCCTGAAACTACGAAACGTGTGAACTGGTTATTTACATTTGTTAGTGCAATTAGTATCCCTGGAGGGAATATCCTTAATAACCTCTTCCTGAAACTACGAAACGTGTGAACTGGTTATTTACATTTGTTGGTGCAACTAGTATCCCTGGAGGGAATATCCTTAATAACCTCTTCCTGAAACTACGAAATGTATGTAAACTAGTTATTTACATTTGTTAGTGCAACTAGTATCCCTGGAGGGAATATCCTTAATAACCTCTTCCTGAAACTACGAAATGTATGTAAACTAGTTATTTACATTTGTTAGTGCAATTAGTATCCCTGGAGTGAATATCCTTAATAACCTCTTCCTGAAACTACGAAATGTATGTAAACTAGTTATTTACATTTGTTAGTGCAACTAGTATCCCTGGAGGGAATATCCTTAATAACCTCTTCCTGAAACTACGAAATGTATGTAAACTAGTTATTTACATTTGTTAGTGCAACTAGTATCCCTGGAGGGAATATCCTTAATAACCTCTTCCTGAAACTACGAAACGTGTGAACTGGTTATTTACATTTGTTAGTGCAATTAGTATCCCTGAAGGGAATATCCTTAATAACATTCATGAAACTACGAAACGTGTGAACTGGTTATTTACATTTGTTAGTGCAATTAGTATCCCTGGAGTGAATATCCTTAATAACCTCTTCCTGAAACTAAGAAACGTGTGAACTGGTTATTTACATTTGTTAGTGCAATTAGTATCCCTGGAGTGAATATCCTTAATAACCTTTTCCTGAAACTACGAAATGTATGTAAACTAGTTATCTACATTTGTTAGTGCAACTAGTATCCCTGGAGGGAATATCCTTAATAACCTCTTCCTGAAACTACGAAATGTATGTAAACTGGTTCATTTATTCGTTTGAATTGTGAAAACTTTTTGTGCCTAATAATATAATGGTAACACTATAAAGAATGTTTACAAAAACTGTCATAAGTATTAGGAAATACTAAAACGTCTGGCCACAGCACAAACAACAACAATAATTAATAGTTTACTTGTAAAGCAGTACTTATTATAAAATTACAGTCACAACTCCAAGTACACACTGTGAATACTTGCTCACATGCCCACTACGAAACTACCTCCATCTTGTGGACATTTCATGTATAAACCTCACGTTTTATCATACACAAGCATTAAAGCAAGACTGTTGGACTTTCAAATCGTTTAGTAACTTTTACATCGCGTTATCTCTGAGTCCGTTATGGATCATATTTTAGAATAAAATTCCAGTTCGTTGGGGGTCCGTCTATATGTGTAGCTGGATTACAACAAAAATTCATATAGTCCCAAGAAATCTTCCTTAACATTTTCAGCAATAACAGTTTTTGCTTTACCGTTTCACTCTTGCATTTAATATGCATGCAATACAGTGTAAAAATGTACATATGCTTTTAGTTCTTCATAAGATCAAGAGCTTATATACTATTCTGGATAGTGAAACTTCTCATTGATAAACTTTTAATTTGACTACACTTAATTCAAACTAAATTAACGTACTGATAATTTGTTTCAGAATTGCGCGCAAAGTTGCAATTGGATTATCTCTGCATAAGTGCGGAGAGCGTTTTAGCGGTAACAGGTCGCAAGCCATGTATCCTTGAAAGTAGAGTCCGGGCACATTAAACCATGACCGGCCTATATTGTCTTAAATGTCAACATTTTTTCGTCTTCAAAAAAAAAAAAAATCATTTACCTCCAAATTTAATCATTATTAAAAGCAGTCACAGTTACATCAACGATTACGAATTAAAGTAACCGTTATTAATGCCTATGTTACATTCTTCGTCAAAGAATAAAAGACGTCAGATTACAAAATGTTTTATATTTGGTTATATTACCATGAAATAAACATTCCAGGTGTTTGTTGCTTCCGAATTTAGAACATTGTTGTCCGAAGGCTTGTAACGCTTGGGGGGGGGGGGGGGTTAGCACGGATACCCCATTGTCTAGCTTTCTGCCGAATAACAAACAAACAAAATAGATATATGCTTGTCAAAATTACTGAGTATATTACTTTGTAGCTTTTTTTAAGCTATCCGCTGTGTCCACCGAGGGGAATCGATCCCCTAATTTTAGCGTTGTAAATCCGTAGACTTACCGCTACTTCACTGGGGAATTATTAAAACAGAGAGATAAAAATTGACTTCAAAATACTAACCAGTAAATACTCTATTTTTTCCCAGAACTTCTAGTCGATTTACAAGCAAATACCATACAAAGTAGGAAGATCATAAACATGTCTGTAATTAACACGAACAGCATGTTTCTTCTCCTGCAGCTATTGATGGATACAACCGTTAACTTCCATAAATACACTGTTTTTATGTGTATAAAAAACAACTTATAATTTGATGTTATAATTAAAGACAGAGCAAATAAAATTCACGGAACAATCCGGTCGCTTCTCCGAAGACTATAACAAATGACGGTAGAGAAGAGAATCACACTCGAGGCTGGACATCTGTTTCAATCCCACATCATATTCCACTGCCTTAATAATGGTGTATGTAATAGACTCAAACATAATGTATGATCTGCTACTTAAGTGCGTCAAGGTAACTTCTTAGAACTAACTGAAGCCTGTTCATTTACAAGCCGAGATAGATATATATATATATGTGCGTGTGTGCACGAGAAAACCGCTGGGCGAGGGACGAGAAACCATAAGTACGGACATACGTCCCGCGGCTTGCAAGGGGAGGATCGCTCTTCAACTTTCTCAAACCGATACAAAAAGGTTGATAGCAGGTTACAGAATAGATGACTTGCCCCTCTGATGACCTGCCCCTGCTCTCTAGTCCGCATTCTTCATGTCTTGTCGACTTGGTAATGGATCCCCCTTCCAATCACTACCACACTTATGCTTATTTCCATTTGATTTATACACAAGAAAATCTCCCTTTTTTCGTTCTCTAAATTACAGCCTTTTTCTAGAAAACACTCGAAACTGTTATAAGTAAATAACATCTCCAAAGAAAATGGGGAGTTAGGAGGTTTTAATCTAAATCCTCTAGTGATGGACTTACCCTAAATACTAATGCATGTACACAAATGATACGTCATCTATCAACTCTTAACTTTCGTCCTATTAACAGAAACACCCGACTATACAGGCTGAACAAGTTCTCATTTATCCTTATATGTCATACAAACTGCCTGCCAAGCTTGCTACGTTACCCTAACCTAGAGGTACGTAACATATTACAGAAAGCAATCAATAACATGGTATAACTATACGGTCTGTAAGTATATATAATAACGTATGGGACCGTCCTCGGTAACCAATCTCGTTCAGAAGTCCTGCCAATGCAAGGGTTGAACTTGGTCTATATGCAAGGTGTCTTACGTTACTTGTTACACATTTGAACAATAGCATTGATGAAAGAGAGATACTACGTAAATATTTAGATAATTATAATATCAACAACTTACATCGGCTCTGGAGTTGCTTGAAAGGCGCGGAACATCCGATAAAAGTGGAAATTAAAAGCACAAATTACTTGTCTGTTCTAATAATTGGGGATTTGAAAAAAGAAAATCGTTCATAACTGTTTGTTTGTTTGTAATTAAGCACAAAGCTACACAACTAGAATCCGGGTTTCGATACCCGTGGTGGGCAGAGCACAGATAGCCCGGTATGTCTGCAGACTTACAACAACTGTGCCCTTGGGGGGCTCTAGCAGATGGACAGACGATTAAATGAAAAACATATAAATAGCGTGAGAGGAGCGGACGGATGTTAGCAGAAAAGAGCAAAGTCACGGGCAAGGAAAAGTT
>NW_013667867.1:107361-110962 GCF_000517525.1 Limulus polyphemus | reverse complement strand
CTATTTAAAAACTGATTGTGATCTTGAATCGCCTCATGTCCAGTGACCACTGGATATTTCCAGGTATGCAATGGTAAATTGGATATGCTGGTTCTCTAAGAGTAATTTATCACATGTGTATAATATGTATATATATATAAATTATGACACAGAAGTAAGTCAAGACTAAATATTTAATTCTGACCACGATGTTACAAAAAATAAAGCACTTATTATCAACTGATAATTTAATGCTTCAGGACTTTCCCTATGTAAAAGTTCTATATGGTATGGCATACAATACACTGTACCATGACAAACATCGTGAGACTAAATACACTGTACCGTGACAAACATCGTGAGACTACAGAATATAAAACGGTAACCACGTGCTGTTTGCACAATCTTCACTTCCATCATATTAGTGAAACACCAACTGTCTTTTCTTCTAAGAAACGTTCGCTTCAGCTGTATGCCCATCAAATGGGCTGGCTGGCTCTTCAGTGCAGTGATACTTGCTATACCAATCAAACCGTGAACGAGCCTTCTCCTCACCTTTTTCCCATCATTTTTGATGGTGGATAACATGGTGCATCAGTTTACAATGAAATGGAAATAAGGACCCACAGTCACGGCTAAGAGAAGAGTTCAGGAACAAATCATCACAATATGATACGAATTATCTCAGCACAAAAGGAAGCGCCGATGCTGTCAAACATTGGTTTTTTTGTTTGTTTTGTTTTTTAATTTTCGCGCAAAGCTACACGAGGGCTATCTGCACTAGCCGTCTCTAATTTAGTAGTGTAAGACTAGAGGGAAGGCAGCTAGTCATCACCACCCACCGCCAACTATTGGGCTACTCTTTTACAACGCTAAAATCAGAGGTTCGATTCCCTTCGATGGACACAGCAAGATAGCCCGATGTGGTTTTACTATAAGAAAACACGCACACACATGAAAGAAACTACACACTTACGTGCACAAACTACTGATTTGATTTTTAATGTAACCCGAAATAATTGTGATACTGGCACAGAGCAGCGTATGGTGGAACCCAAGTTGTTACTTTACAAGTATTATCAAACTGACTGACTTACAAACATTAACTTATACAAATGGAACTATAAACATGTAAAAACTTGATGAACTAATGAAATCTGCTTTTTAATTCCTCAGCTATCAATAACAACCATATGAGTACGAATAAAAAGTGTATATAGATGTTTAGCTTTAATTTACATAGATGTCAGTTGTATCTTAAGAAGCCAGACATGTCTCATTGTTAGGACAATCTACTCGCAATCTGCGGTTCGCAGGATAAAAAATCTGTCGCCCTTTCACCCGTGGGGGCGTTATATAGTGACGGTCAATCCAGCTATCGTTTGGTAGAGAACAGTCCAGAAGATAGCGGTTGGTAGTGTCGACTAACTGCCTTTCTTCTATTCTATAATTTCAAAATGAGAAACGGACAGCGCAGACAAATAAAAACTGTGTGTAGATTTTAACCTTTACTTTGTTGCTGACAATAAACAACACACGAATGAGAGGCGTATGTATAGATCCGTTTTAATAGAGATAATGTAAAACTGTGTTTTTAACTAAAACTAATAGCAATGCAAAGAGAGAGAAAACATATTCTGAAATTCAGGGGGTAAGAGGTCAAGTTAGGTTCCAAGGTTAACTGTTGTGTGTGTGTGTGTGCGCGTGATTCGGGATTTCCATCATATATCATGGAGTTAACACTATAGAACTTCCAAAAGCTATTTAACCAATCGTATGACATTTGTTTGTGTAGGGTGGAGGGGGTTGAATTCCCTAAAGATCGCTCTTACACTATTAGGCCGAAGTCCAAAGAAGGCCTTCTTATTTTATAACTTAAAACCCATACCATGATCTAACACACACATGATGGATGTAAAACTTAGTAATAACTATATAAGTTATACTAAAAACTTAAACACTAGTTCGCCTAAATCTGTTTAAAAAAAAAAAGTAACAAATGACCAAAGAAAATCAAATACGACCATCGCGTGAAATCATAAGGAAGTCAGCAGGCTGTGGCGTTTGAATATTTTATTAAAAATACACAGCTCTTCCTGCCTACAATAGAACCGTTGTTAATTCCAGCACTTACTTCTAAATGTCTATTAAATCTGTATAATGGATGGCTGTTGCCAGGAAAATAATAATAGCATATAGGCACGCACGTATACTCATACACAGGAAACGTAAGTGGTTGCTTAGCAACTTTAGAGGATGATCTGGGTTTTATTAAGCTCTACCATCTGTCGTATTCTGCAAAATTGAAAAAGCAGATATATACATTAATTTTCATCAGGCACACACACGCACGTTAGAATAAATATTCTTTTTAATAACGCTCCCGACTCTTAACACTTAAAATCGAGGTTCGATCCCTGTGGTGGGCACAACGCAAAAATTCATTGTATAGTTATGTGCTGGAATCAAATTTAATACTTAAAATCAATCTTTAATGGAGTAACTATATAAAAGGATACTTTGATTTTTTTTTTTGGCGAAAAGCTATACAATGGGGCTATCTGCACTCTGTCCCCTGGTGGGTAAACAATACGTTTAAGGACTTACAATGCTAAAATCTGGGGTTCGATTCTTCGCGAATGCATATAGCCCATTATGTAGCTTTGCAATAAGAAAACAACAACAAATCTGAGCGTTGTCCACCGGGGGATCGAACCCCCAGAAACCTACCGCTGACCCAGCGGGAAACACACGCAAAAGGACAGATTTTTAAGGTACTAAACTTGTTAATCTACTTTCATCAAATTTGTTTGTTTAAAGTTAAGCACAAAGCTACACAATGGGCTATCTGTGCTCTGCCCACCACGGGTATCGAAACCCGGTTTTTAGCGTTGTAAGTCCGCAGACATACCGCTGAGCCACTGGGGGGCCTTTCATCAAATATCGATTTCGTTACTTCAATAACTTGGTAATACTCTTTAACAATTAAAGAAACTTACTCGGCTGTCATTAAAAAAAGAAGAAAAAAAGTTTCCTCGGCTCAATTAGTTTTCGTCATGTTGCATAAGACCAGAAATGTCACAAAGTTTCTAAAACAACAACAAAAACAGCCTTTCGTGATCATATTAAGATAAAGTTTCCTCATCACAACACCTATTCTAAGTTGTTGTTTTATCACTTCCCGCCGAGGAGCTACTGGCACATACTTCTAAAAGACGTACATAACAGTGACTTTTATTAATATTCTATGAAGTCACGGCGTTTACAACTCGGGCCAACCATCTTGGAAACAAAAAAAGGGCACCTGTGGTGTGAATACTGCCAGGCGTATATTTGCAACGGACTGATGTGTCTATTTATGAACTCATGATCATTACGAAGAACAGTTGCTGTGACTAATACGCTACAAAATTTATAAAAGAAGTAATCTCCCCCTGTACGTCAGAAGAATTGTTTTTGTTTTTTTTATGAATTTCGCGCAAACCTACACGAGGGCTATCTGCGCTAGCCGTCCCTAATTTAGCAGTCTAAGACTAGAGGGAAGGCAGCTAGTCATCACCACCCACCGCCAACTGTTGGGCTACTATTTTACCAACGAATAGTGGGATTGGCCGTCACATTA
>NW_013667867.1:96457-106361 GCF_000517525.1 Limulus polyphemus | reverse complement strand
GACGGGGGATTCGAACCCGCGACTCTCAGATTGCGAGTCGAGCGCCCTAACCACCTGGCCATGCCGGGCCCTCTTATAGTTGTCAAATAGATTACGTGAATTTTTTAAACGATAAAATAAACAGGTTATTTGAAAACCGCGACAAATATGATGGTCATGCGTAAGTTTCCATGAGAACAAAAAACCAATAAGCCTCATTATCGTCTCACACGCCAGCGAAGCATGCTTTTCTGTACACGTTATAATGGGAGGGTTGATCTGGAATGTGCGTGTTTATTTCTTTCTAAATTACAGCACTCTTGCATTTATTTCTTGTCTTATTTCCCTCTAGTCTTACACTGCTAAATTAGGGATGGCTAGCGGAGATAGCCCTCGTGTAGCTTTGCGCGAAATTCGAAACAAACAAGCATTTATTTCTCTCGTAGTACATAGTTGCATATTCGATGTACTAATTATACCGGACGGAATAGTCCTAAATAAATTATTACTCAAGACCTTTAGAATAAATAAATAGTAGTGTGTTATTAATCCTTACCTTAAAAAAAGACATGATTTGGAACTCGCATAAATAAAATTAATAATATTTACAATTCATTTATTTAATCTATGAAACTGACGATATTAAATAGCGCCCATACCAGTAGGCCTAATGAGCTCTAGTATTGGATAAAAGGACTGGACATCACTGAATATAGCAAATGTAGTGTTGTTGACATAGTATAACATACGCTACTTTCACTCAAAACTTATTAAGAAATATACAATCTGTGGAAAAACATCTGCCTTTCTTGGGTAAATATGGTTATTCACACATGAAAATATCATGTTATTTTATTTTTGTTAGAAAGATAACAACATGCTTCATCCTATTTTTTTTAATCAAATAACTTAATTTACTGTTCAGTAAATTTGAATATCGTTCAGCAAATGTGGTTAACTGTTTTGATTTTTAATAAAATTCACTAGAGAAGCGTGAAATTTTGAAATGGCGCCAAAAAAACTCCAAAATGGAGTATGAGGAGCAGGTTTATTTTTAGGCCTGACATTTAGAATTAAATTAATTTTTGATTTTTTCTCGAATTTAATCGGAATTGTCTTTTAATAGATACATAAATATAAAGATAAAATACTTTTTTCGTTGTTTAATTACAATTTTTATTGATAAATAAATTAATAAGGTATTTTTAAATCACGAAAAGACTAAATTTCGCTTTATGATTTTTTTAAGTGAATTTAAAAAAAAAATCGAGACTGAGGCTTGGAGGGGGTGTCAGAAACTAAATATTACTCAGACGTTTCTTGGCCCTATTTCAAAACTTGGCCCAAATTTGTTTTCTTAGTACAAAGCTATCTCCATTCTGTCCACAGCAGGAAATCGAACTCCGAAATTTAGCATTGTAAGTCCGTAAACTTACCGCTGATCCATCGGGGGTACAAAATTTGACCATTTCCTAACGATACACTCGAAGACAGGACCCTATAATTTGAATACGATGCTATGTAACACTTAAAATAAATCAATGAAAATATAAAACCAAAATATTAAATTCGAAAATGCTTGTTGAATAATGAGCGTATAAACTAAACAATAATCCCACATGTATCTGGATTATTTTTCTTCGGCGGCTTCTCACTTCAATTCCTTTTACCAAGACTAATTTATTTAAAATACATACAGAAAGTATTTCATTATTTTCACTTATGCTCAGATGTGATCGGACGAAATGTTTGAATTTTCTATGAGCACGTTTTTTTTTTAATGCACAGAGCGTTCTTCAGACGCTGCTACTAATTCGGGGAGTGCATGTATAATTAATTAACTGCTGCTTTTTGTGCCTGAGAATATCACGACAGCGCGTGTGCTACAGTACCCCCCTCCCCCTCTTGGGCCTCATTTAAATTAGGACTTAATACCATATACAAAACTCTCCAGTTCGTTTACCAACCCTGGCTAAAACATACAAAACTCTCCAGTTCGTTTACCAACCCTGGCTAAAACATACAAAACTCTCCAGTTCGTTTACCAACCTTGACTAAAACATGCACAACATACTGAAAAGGTCATTATGACTGCATTTCTTTATTATTCCAACAAGTTGCATACAACAAGGTCTATATAAAGACACTTGCTGCCCAATACCTGTGTTATAATAGCGCGGTTCGTCACACATTCCTACAGACATACATTAAATGTAGTCTATAGAAAAACGGAATCAAAAGCACAAAATTCTTTAATGCCGAGGTAACCGCTGTAGCCCATTCTGCATCTGAGGGACGTGTGGTAGTTGCCCTGAAAGGCTCTTCAGAACAAGTACTTTCATAGCAACCAATGTATCTATAGCTTAAAGGTAGATGGAGAAAAGAAGCACTTTAATTCATACAAAGTGGAGCTAGTAATTATGGTTCTTTAAAAACATGTTACTGCAAGATTGATAGTGATACGATTACAGACAAGGACAAATGGCTTGACCGGTACCCGCCAATTCTACCTGTATTCCTTTAGAGTTTTGTAAGTCCTGTAAAGAAGAAGAAGCCGAGATTAAGATGCTATCACCAAAAGCAAGAAAACGGAGAACGTGAGCCCACGCCTTCGCTGAAATAAGCTGACCGATAAATATTTTCAGGAAAACATAGACTAATGGGTTGTGACTAGATACTTAGTCTGTCCCCCTCTTTCTGTTTTGTTTATCGGGGGGGTTAAAAAAATTGAAAATAAAAAGGTTAAATTGCTTCACTGAAATCCAAGAGTTAATCTTATAATAACAGGAAATGCACATAAACGGTCCAGTATACTTGCTATGGAAATAAATGAATGAACACATGCATACAAACACATTCATTATACATATCTGTATATCTCAGTAAGAGGTTTGCTAATTCCATACTTAAATTAGGTATAAATCACTGAGTTACAGCAGGATACATTTTAGTGAGGATCTGTTTAATCTAACTGCAATCTGCACTGAACTTTAAATTAAAGAGCAGATATGGATGCTCCAAGCAATGTCACAATCAGGAAAATACATCAAAAAACATACATATCTGTAAAAACAGCATGAGATACAAGACATAATTCATTTAAGATTACAAAAAATTGTCTATCTAAATCTTTTATACCTTGCTTGATAAAATTTGACTCGTTTAATTGGCTCTATGCGGCCAATTAGAAGACAAAACAAGTTTTTTTATCGTCCCAAATTGTACATGACTTTATTTATGATATACTGCATGAAGACAGAAGGTGCAATACCCATGTACGTTGAGAAAAATGTAACATATTAAATATTTTTAGCTAAGTAAAAGCTTTAATATTTATATTAACCACTGACAGCTCTTAGGGGAGGATCTATCCTGAACACAACTTTGAAGGGACAACATATTTGCAAATTCCAAGGTTAAATACTGATGTCTAGACCAACAATTATCAATTTCTTTATAATATTTCATTATCAGAACTTAGGAGTGGATGTAATAATATGTCAACCACACTATATGTGCTATATTATAGCTCAGTTACATATGTGGATTCTCAGGTACAAGACAAAGTCTGTAAAATATTCATTTTGACACTTTAGCCTGCCAAAAGATACAGGACACTGTTTTAAGTAGAATCATAAGCCATATTATAAAGTTGATGATACATTCAATCATTATGTATTATTGCTATGTTATTTGATTATAGTATAGCCTATCAAGTGACTTTAATTTGATCAGCTTTCGTACATGGTGCAGAAGACAAAATTTAAGAGTTGTTATTGAAAGCTACACAACACGACAATCTGGCATCTCACCCATGACACAAGCAGTTTCTCAATATAGAAAGCTATAAAAAATTATGTTGTATGTGACAAGTGTCACTGCTTTGGTAGGGTGGGAAAATATTTACATAAATTGGTTATATGTTACTGCATATACAATTTAAACAGCTAAAGAAAATAGCTTCAACACTGAAAGTATCAGAAACCAACAGGCCTAAGATTAATGATAAGAATCATATAAACAAACTAGTGATGTTTTTCATTCCTCTTAATTTGTCCATTTAGGACTCAAATCAGAAAAGTATAAAAATAATATTTGAGATCTTTATCTCAAGATCTGAGAAGGAACTGAAAATACGGGTTATTAACACTGACAGTAAACATTGTGAACATGTGAACTGTGAACTGTGTACCATTGTGAACATACTCTAACTGAGAGGATGGTAATGGTTATATTTTCACAGATTTGAATAAACTTATTCACTAAAAAAATATTAACTTTAGAAGTGATTGTGAAAAGTTTGGGAGGAGAATGTTTCCAAATTATCATTATACAAGGATTAATGAAGGAACCCAACCATGGGGTGGTTCTTCAGCTTTTACATACTGTCCAATTTTACTGACTGTTATGGTGTGAAAGTTAAAAAAAATGTCAGTAATATACACAAATCCCTCTTCTGTAAACTAGATAAGTGATAGTTAATCTTCAATCGTACTTGATGTTGTACAATCAGAAATCCCTGTTCTGTAAACTAGATAAGTGATAGTTAATCTTCAATCGTACTTGATGTTGTACAATCAGAAATCCCTCTTCTGTAAATTTGATAAGTGATAGTTAATCTTTAATCGTACTTGATGTTGTACAAATTATCTTTTACTTATTGTAGGCCAAAAAAAAAATTAATTGTTAAGACTGTTACATGTAGCAAGCATATGAAATGTTTCTTGTGTGAATAAACTGTACGTCAGTGGTTTTTAACTTTTAACTGATGCATTCTTTGCAATGATGTCCACATGTTTATGATTTATTTTTCAATATTTTCATGATTTACATGATGGACTACCTGCCAGTACAGTTTCTGTAATTAATTTACATAAAATATAGTTTGAAAGCAACATGTGATTAATTTAATTACTTTAAAATATCTTACTGTATTCCAACAATTAGTTTTATTATTTACAATCATATATCTTCATGAAACTCTCCCAAAAGATTAGACATGCAAGAGGGATGGTAACTGTGGGTCTTCTACTGTCCACAGCAATGAAAGGAAGAGATAAGTTGGAGTTTGTGTCTATAGAAGGAGGTAAGAACAAAATAATTCTGAAACTCAAAATTTTTACCAGATCAATTAATTTATTACATCTATTTAATAACACGTTTTGTTAACGATTTCAAATTAAAAATGTTACTTTCTATCCATAAAACACATTTTTTAAACCATAAATGATTTATTAAACCACCACCAATAGCTACAAAATGAAACAAAATAAGTGTACAAATGAGCATACTTTTTCCCCTACCAACACGGTGACTAATGGCTGATGTTGTACACTTAGTAACTAGAATATGTTTGTACAGATTCAGCAAGTGTAAAGTAATGCGTTATTTTCCTGACTGTCTCAAGTAGAATACTAAAAATGATGGAAATATTATTAAACATTTCATTAGTTTAATATTGCAAGTTGTTTGTAAATATTAAAAGGTGATGTATTGGCAGATGAAAAATTGACTTATGATGGTTTCAAAACATATTTTTAACAAAATTGGAAAACCAAAGCAGTAGCAAGACAGAGTCTGCTTACTCTTTCTACAGAACGTCTCTTTAAAGTTTTGAGGAAAGAAAAAAGATCTAGTCATCTAATGACTCGATACAGGATACAATTCAACCTTGGCCCATTTTTAAGGAGATTAGATATGTAAAAAGTAATTATGAATTTACTAATTCAGTATTTTATCCTTGAATTACTTTGAAATCATTAATGTTTAAATTGTTTATAATTATTTCCAACATTATAAATTTGATGCCTTATCATCAGGACTTGTTTATTCCATTAAGATTTCATGAGGGAGTGTTTTCATTTTCTCACTTTAAGTAAATTATGTTACACAAGTAAATTTTTCATACTTTTCTCATTAAACTATTCATCAAAGTAAAATATATTTTTTAAAGTTCATTTGTTCTTGATATATTTCAGGTATATCTTGGTGATAAAGGTATGGATTTGTTCAACATTAAATAAGTTTTACCTTTCAGAACCTCTTCTAAGCTAAATGATTCAAGTTTTAATAATTTTGATGTTGCTTACACAGTTATTTTACTAAAAAATTTGTAGACAATTCATACTGTCCCCCAGCAGTAAGTCTGAGAGCTCATAACACTAAACATAACAGTGGGAATTTAACATTTACATTATGCAGTCCAGACTGAAGCAACATAAACATATTTACTACAAACAAAGGACTAAACTATAGAAGAATACTATTATTTTACTCAGTATTTTGTTTTTAACAACTTTCTAAAGAGTGAGCTCACATTATTGAAGCTACTACTTTTAACCTGAAGGTTGATATTATGCTGGAGCTTATGTTCATTTATTTACAGTAAAATTCATTATTCTTGTTGTTAACTGATTACCTTCTTAATTTCTATTTCCTAAGCTAAAGATTTGGACATAACAAACAAAAAGAGCCACCTAGACCTTAACATTAAGATACATATATTAAAACATTTTTGAGTTAATCAAAATAAACTATTACTTTTTGTATAGTTTTCCTGATATTTATGAGATAAATGTTTACTTAAATTATTTTCAGTTCAGCAGTTTTACCTAAACTAAGTCAAAGTTATATACTAAAAAAAAATAGTTTAACAACATAAACTCTACATCAAAATAGTATTTTCTCAAATACTTAAATCAACTTTTGTTTTGGATGCTCTTTTTTTGATGACATTAAGGCAATGATTTTGGTTTGTTGGATTTCTTTCAAAGTTACAGAGAGCTGTCTGCACTACCTGTCCCTAATAATGAAGTGTTCTACTATAGGAAGGCATCTAGTCAACACCACCCTCCGTTATTGGATTTCTTTCAAAGTTACAGAGAGCTATCTGCACTACCTGTCCCTAATAATGAAGTGTTCTACTATAGGAAGGCATCTAGTCAACACCACCCTCCGTTATTGGATTTCTTTCAAAGTTACAGAGAGCTATCTGCACTACCTGTCCCTAATAATGAAGTGTTCTACTATAGGAAGGCATCTAGTCAACACCACCCTCCATCAATTCTTGGCCTATTCTTCTCATACTGAATAATTGGATTTGAGAGTCACGCTTACATCTTACAATGCACACACGGCCACAAAGTGCGAGCTGCAATTTCTTTTTCTTTGGAGGGGGAGGGGGGGTCTTTTTCTTACTAATATTCGTTTTTTATTGCGAAAATAATTTTCTTTATGTATGCACGTATGTGGGTTTATATATATATATATTTCTCCCCCTAATAACTTGTTTGTTTGTTTTGAATTTCGCGCAACGCTACAAGAGGGCTATCTGCGCTATCCATCCCTAATTTAGCAGTGTAAGACTAGAGGGAAGGCAACTAGTCATCACCACCCACCGCCAACTCTTGGGCTACTCTTTTACCAACGAATAGTGGGATTGGCCATCACATTATAACGCCCCCACGGCTGAAAGGGTGAGCATGTTTGGTGGGGGGGAATTCAAACCCGCGCCCCACAGATTGGGAGTCGAGCTCCCTAACCACCTGGCCATGCCCCCCCCCCTAATAGCAACGGTAACGATGTGTTGAATCAATGCCACCAACCGAAAAACTTGAACCCGAAACATTCACCACATAATACTTTTTATCTCACTTCGATCTTAGCAATTTATTTTATATTAATATTTTATCATAATGTAGCAGCACGTGTCTGTTATTCGTGAAAAATTATTAACGTAATGAGAACATGAATTAGTAATTTTCTGTTTGACACACAACATAATGCTTGGCAGTATACTTTATCGATATAAAACGAAATGGCTATATAAAGATTTTTTTTCACGACCAAAACGTTTGAAATGACTTTTCATTCCCTAGTACGTTCTCAGTTCCCAAATAATAAATATTTTGCACAAACAAATTTTTTTATACTATTCCTGAGCAGTTTCCCAAATAATAAATATTTTGCACAAACAAATTTTTTTATACTATTCCTGAGCAGTTTCCCAAATAATAAATATTTTGCACAAACAAATTTTTTTATACTATTCCTGAGCAGTATACTGTTACATTCCTTCCAAAATAACGACGCACTAAATATTTTAAGTTTGATGAGCATCGAAGAAATCATTGGTCTGGTCATCAGTCATCACTATTTACTGTAACACGAAGCAAATATCATTCGCTGCAAGTTAATTAATACTACTGTTAGGCTTAGTGACTGGCTATACTTCAGTGGTGCTTATAAATAAATCCTCAGACAATTCAACAACTAAAGGATCGATTTTGTCCACACTTATCTCAATTTTACGAAATACATATGTTATTATATTCAACTACTTTGTTGTTTTGCCAGTGGAGATACAAAATACGTGAACTGTAGATGATGTAACACGTCTTGGAGTTCATACATCAACTGTAATAACTAAATAAGAACCAGAGGTTTATGAGAAACAAAAAACATGGAAATTATTAATATAATTCATTTCCCATTAACCAAATATCTTACACTTCTTAAAAATAAAAGGGGGAACTGGTGGGGCGATTGCCCCAAGCCTCTTCCCTCAATTGGCGCTACTGTGTTTTGTATTCATAACACCGCACATTAACTACTTATTTCTAAAGGCCAGCAATATACGCTCTGGCCTTAAAAAAAAAGTTTATTTTATATATCTAGGACAACAGGCAAGGCAGTTAATGAATTTCCATTATAATTCTTCATACATTCAGAAATAACACCTAAGGATGTGTACTCACACCCACACATAGGAAATGTTTATGACACAATCTAGACTATAGATAGTATGAGAGGTCACGGTCCTAGAAGATTAGCTTCCAAACCTAAATAAGGATATCGAATGGGGAGTGGGGGACTGTTTTTCTCTGGATACATGCAGCTTTGCCATTTTGTATATATATATATATATGTACACGAGCTATTTGCATAAGTTTTAAATTAGGCAGGATATTTGTATGGACCGCCAAGCGTGAGTAGTAGTCGCACGGTTCAGCTTCTGCACATGACCGGCACCAGCGGGAAATCATGCTGACCAATTCTTATACACTCACAGTCACCATAACTACGTTCAAGATGTCGGCAGGCCTGCACTAATGGATGCAGCAGTGGAAACTCGTAAAGTTCACCGAATGATTTCCTATGTAAATCTTGTACAACCCGAAATTCCCCTGATACTCCCTACTGTGCTTGATGGACATAATGTGAACAATTTATGGTTTCTAGCTTATACACACATGAAAGATTTATTTATTGAAAACATGCTTTCTCAAGTCAAGTACATCAATGGCCCAAACTCTGTTTCCTACCTGCAATCTGTCCTTTGTGTGGAATCGAACCCCGAATTTTAGCCTTGTGAGTCCGTAAACTTACCGGGAGATCAGTGTGACAAAATTACGGGTTATGCCAGGTCTTTTATCAGCACAAGCTTCCTATAAATTGGTTATTTTTAACACCAGATCAGAACATCGGCATTTGCTGACGAACAATCTTGTGGTTACTGTCATCAATCATACAGATGTAAATTTAATTCTTAAATGACTAAATCTTATCAACATCAGACCAATTGAGTCTTACGCACCAATTTAAATGGTGTCACCTACATGATGATAAAGGTTTGTTTGTTTTTAATTATGCACAAAGCTACACAAGGGCTATCTGTGCTCTGCCCACCACGGGTATCGAAACCCGGTTTCTACCGTTGTAAGTCCGCAGACATACCGCTGTGCCACTGGGGGGCAAGATGATAAAGGAGATATTTAATTATCAATTTTCATTATTGAGGGCCCGGCATGGCCAGGTGGTTAGGGCGCTCGACTCGCAATCTGAGGGTCGCGGGTTCGAATCCCTGTCACACCAAACATGCTCGCCCTTTCAGCCGTGGGGGCGTTATAATGTGACGGTCAATTAC
>NW_013667867.1:95007-95983 GCF_000517525.1 Limulus polyphemus | reverse complement strand
CACATGCTCGTCGAATTATATAGATATGCTCGCAACCATCTGTAATTAATTGATGACTGAGGTACAATCATCTGTTGCCCTCAGTGGCACAGCGGTAAGTCTGCGGACTTACAGCGCTAGAAACCGGGTTTTGAAACCCGTGGTGGGCAGAGCACAGGTAGCATATTATGTATCTTCGTGCTTAACTTCTAACAACTGCTCTGATCTGAAGTTAATAATGAGTCTGATAGAATGCTTTAGTAAATATCCACAATGTGTCCCATCTTAATTTTTTAAAAATAAAACTTACGTTTATTTTAGGTTCAAATAAAAAATATATTTGACACGCAATGAATTTTTTATGATGTTAAAAAGGAACTAATTAAAGAATTGTTAAAAGTCACCTTTTAAGAAACTGATTCGTTATATAATAGTGAACTGAAGCGTTCTTGCGCTTGTGTGAGACACCCTTATTTAAATTCGATTTACACAAAATTATAATGTAAAACTCCTTGCACACGTCACTTTTCAGCCATTGTACACATTCAAAATTAAGGTCTTATTCAATAGCGTATGGAACCAATTTGAAACGTTTAATGTCACATTTTTTTTTTGCATTGTTGAAAAGTTATCTGAGATGCTATTCACACTATCAATGATTGTTTGTTTTGAAGTTAACCACAAAGCTACACAATGGGCTATCTGTGCTCTGCTCACCACGGGTATCGAAACCCGGTTTCTAGCGTTGTAAGTCCGCAGACACTATCAAATACGTATGTACCCGTATAATCTCAAAGCTGGCTTTAAGTTTTCACTTCCTTTAGATAGTTTAATGCCAAACAAGAGATACGATCAGACCTTTCCTGTTGTGACGTGCTTTCTTTCTGAACGGTAACCATATATACCAACTCACAATATCAGGTACAGTCGATCAGACCTTTCCTGTTGTGACGTGCTTTCTTTCTGAACGGTAACCATATATACCAACTCACAATAT
>NW_013667867.1:86839-94198 GCF_000517525.1 Limulus polyphemus | reverse complement strand
TGAACGGTAACCATATATACCAACTCACAATATCAGGTACAGTCGATCAGACCTTTCCTGTTGTGACGTGCTTTCTTTCTGAACGGTAACCATATATACCAACTCACAATATCAGGTACAGTAATCTACTTTAAGTTTAACATCTAGTTCTTCAATCATTCTTGGTCAAAAAAAGAACAGAAACATCATCCTCTTATCATCTACATTATTTTCCCGCCCCTTTGTTAAGACTTGCATATGCTACCAGTGATATATAAAAGTCACAATAAATCACGCAGGAATTGTCCTGGCAGAAGTAATGAAATGGAAGTTGGATACCGATACAACACAAGGACGAGTGTGCTAATAAATTTACATGTGTATCGTGCATCCTTAACGGAGACGGCAGTTCCTTAGCTCCATTGATTATTGATGATATCCAGTACGGCTGGAGATGGAGAGAATGTTACCCATTTCATTATGATATCGATCAGAGCCGGCCAAAAAATTGAGTTTGATGTTCCCAAACTGTTGGTTAGTTCTTATGTTCAGCGTAGGGCAACGTTAGGTCGTCCATATACATCGGCCCATGGAAGAAAAATTACCACGCTAAGCAACAGTGCCACATGTTTTTTTTTTTTTTCCCAGGCCGCGTGCGAGGAATATGTACGATTTCCATTGTCGTGGATTTGTAGACTATCATCAAGTGGAGAAGCCTCCAGACAGGCTGTAACTCACAGAAAAAGTTAACAACGTATTTCTAAACCAATTCAATTGAATAAGGTCTTCCCTTAAAACAATATCAAACTTTAGAATAAACGTGTAAGAAATGCTTGAAAGGTGCATACTACGGACTTAAAAGGTGCACGCAATACAAAAATTATAGTGTAACAGCTCTCTGTTCATTTGTTTTTGATTTTCGCGCAAAGCTTCACGACGGCTATCTGCGCTAGCCGTCCCTAATTTAGCAGTTTAAGACTAGAGGGAAGGCAGCTAGTCATCACCACCCACCGCCAACTCTTGGACTACTCTTTTACCAACGAATAGTGGTATTGACCGTCACATTATAACGTCCTCACGGCTGAAAGGGCGAGCATGTTTGAAGTGACGGGGATTCGAACCCGCGATCCTAGATTGCGAGTCGAGCGCCCTAACCACCTGGCCATGTCGGGCAACAGCTCTCTGTTCCCCAAAACTTCGGCAAAGCACACAGCAAAGAGAATTTGGTGATTTTTTTTTTGTTTTAAATCTCGAGTCATAGAAATAAAAACTATTTCTTTTAAAGGCATTTTATAAAGTTGCATTGAGCTAGATGAAGCGATGGCGAGTTGTGGTGAAAAATATATTTATAATTAATATTTTTAAATAATAATATTTAGATTAATATTTGTTATAACTGGAAACTCACGGAAAATAAAGTCACATAACTAGGTAACGTTTAAATATAAATATAACGAAGTTCAACAATACAGACCCCCCAGTAGCACAGCGGCATGTCTGCGGATTTACAACGCTAGAATCCGGGTTTCGATACCTGTGGTGGGCAGAGCACAGATAGCCCATTGTGTAGCTTTGTGCTTAATTACAAACAAACAACAATACAGGTTATGCAATTGTTTATTGTATTGTTCCTATGGTGAACTGAAAAGAAAGACATGGTATAATTATACAAAAAAAAAAGATGGCGTATACTTTTTGCCACACTGTATCAATTCTTAACCACTATAATCAATAACTGTTTCCCAGGGCTTATAGTAAAAAGAAAAATAAGCCGCTGACAGTGAACGGGGTTAATCCCTAGCGTTTATCGACACGTGACTTGGCACAAATCATATTTGCTGTTACCACTCCTTTAGTCTCTGCCGTGAAGTATTAAATGGGGCTGAAGAAACACGATAATAAAACCCTACATTAGGTTAACAACCTCTCTTTAAACGGTGATTTGATGAAAAGTAATGTTTGAAAGGGCACAGGAGAGGGATATCAGACAAAACCCATGATCGGGGGGAAGAGATTTAACAAGAAGCGTTATCGATTAAAGCCGCAGTTTACATAAAATTGTCAAGGTTACCCCTTTAGACGCTTTGTTCCGTAATGCTTACGGCATGATACATGTTGAAATGCGTGGTGCCATAGAAGCTAGAGAATGAAACGGGTATTCATGCTATTTCATATGAAGACATACCAGTCAATTGACCGGACGCAAAACTTATGGATTTCTGTGCGATCGTATTGTTGAAAGAGAGCAGTGGAAAACTGTCGTTCTCGTATACTAGATGGATTATGGAATGCCTACTAGTCTGAGCAGTACATTTTGGGCATGAGAGCCTATTGCAATGAAAACTACGCAGAAAAATTGTTAAGATGCACGGTCATCAGTCAGAGCAGACCGGATATGGCGACATGGACTGTGACGACGTGGTGAGGTTCCAAATTTGTTTTAACATAATGTACTCAACCTCTGTAAAAGATATTTCCCTCCCTATCATCCCATAAAAACCAAAACTACATTTGAATACTGGATGCCTGTATAGAGTGTGTAACATGTTTGTATGTCAATATGAATAAGTTACGTATCTGAAAGCAGTAGGCCTAAAAATCTCGAGCAAGCAATTTTTATATACCACTAAAATATTAATGAATATGACGTCACAAAACAAAGGAACTGAATGGCCAAACTTGCAACATAATTATAAAAAAAATAAACGTTAGTAGGGAATAAACACTGCTGCCACAATGAAAAAATCAATTAAAAGTTATTATGACATCACAGATGTGGAAAGCAAGAAAATCCGAAGTACAAATTCAATAAATTGATGAACGAAACTTGTGGTTTGTTTTCGTCTATATGTCTATTATATAATAATCAAGATGGCTACAGAGAGAGAGAGTCAAACGGATTGACTGGTGCTTTTATATTGGCAATAATTCCATAAGTAATAATTTAACTACAAGGGCATTTTCAGTTTTCGTGATACGTTCGATTTGACAAGTTCCTTAACTTCATGAAAAAACTGCTGAAAGTCATTAATAAAACTAATCACGAGGACGTCTTACGCAAACTAATTATCAAACTCATTAATTCTTGGTTCGCAAATATACAAAAATCTACAATGTTAATGATAATTATCCGCTCAGTGCCTCAGCGGTAAGCTTGATGTTTATGACGTTAAAATTCAGGGGGGGGGGGGAGTAGAGCGTTGATAACTCCTCGTGTAGCTTTGCGCTTTAAAAAAAAACTAATTACAATCCTGTTGTCTTTAATTTACGTAAAACTCTGAACTGTGTATTTGTTTATTGTCTTAAGTCAAACTTCAAAGTTATTTGGCCATAAATAAAAAGTTTGTGTAGTTCTAATAAACGTTTCACAAACTCAGTTGACGAGAACAGTTCATCACGTTAAAGACAAGAATGTCGTGTTGTTTGCGTATCTTTAAAAACGTACGGTACTTTACGTTTAAAATTTTACACTCATAAAAGTTTCTAGCACTGGTTTAATTAGGAAAAAATAACGTTTATTACCACGTTTTAACTAATATAATTAAAAACCCAAATATTTTACATACGAGTACATTAAATATTTAATTTTATACTGTGACCAGCTAAGTTTACGTTTCGTGTTTCTTAGATTGTCACGTGATGTTACAGGTCAATCCATAAAATCAGAGAAAAGAAATAAAGAAATCCTACTACAATTTTTTTTTCCAATTTTTTGTCACACACACACACAATTTGTTATACGATTTAAAAGAACACAAAAGAATTTGTTAAATACAGGAACTGTAACACGTGTAACACGCTTCCAGTCTCAATGTTGTACAGCTGTTGCTCAGGTGAATAACATAGACACATGTTCGGTCTGGTGAATAAAGCGGATGTGTATTTCATAAATATATTGATGGAAAACAAGAACAGCACAAGTTTCTAATACTCTGGGACCCTAAAATGACACATAACTCGCGATGATCAGAAAGAACAAATATTTCTAAATATTCTTTACTTTTATTCCAATTTCATCTCTATACTTCTGGTTTTGTTTTTTAAGCTAAATTCAGAAGATCTCCAGCTACCTACAGATGACACTAGAACACAAATCTCTGAAACAGGAGATTGATGTGCCTTGAACTTTGATATTAAGCGTATTACATCACAATAGGCCATCTATCCTGTACCCAAAGCATGGATCAAATCATCTTAAGTTTGAAATATAACAAAAGTTATAATAAATGGTATAAAAGGTTATATCTGTATCGAATACAAAATGCCTTTCGCAACCTTGAAAGTGTTTAATTACATGTGATATCCACTCTTTCATGAGCAAAAAACAAAACTATTGTGAAAGCCATTTTGGCACGACACTGATAGACGTGATGATGGCCGGAAACCAACAATATCCTGCATTATTTAATATGTACAGAAAAACATCAATTATTTCTCATTCCGTTTGTTTGATCTATGATTGTTGTTAAATTTCTGCACCTCTTTGACGCAACAGTGGAAATACTAAACATTATTGTTGTCGTTAATTTTGAAGGTAAGAATTAAAACTTAGTAACTAACTTTTATTTTAAATTCATTGCACATATTCTAGGTGTCAGTTGTGTATTACACAGGTAAATGGAATCACTTCTGACTTAAGTCTTATTTGATTTTTATTCCCATTAATTGTGTGTATTAATGATATAGTAAAATAAAATTTCATGAAACGATTTTTAATTATATCCACTTATCCAGATTTTCGATTATCCGGACTACCCTTGGTCTGGACATGGGGTATTCGTATTCGAATAGAGCTTTGGGAGTATTCGTACTTATATTGAAATACTTTGGTAGGGAAAATTAGTGTATTCGAATACAACGGCATAGTATTCGCATTCGCTGAATGATTTAGTGAATACAAGTGGGTACAAGTTGTTCTGTGCCACTGAGGCAGTTTGTCAGATACTCCAGATATCCAGTGACATTGATGTTGGGTACAAGTTGTTCATGTTGACACTCCAGATATCGATGAACAACTTGTACCCAACATCAATGTCACTGTGTACTACTGATGCCAGTTTGTCTGATACTCCAGATATCCACAGTGACACTGATGTTGGGTACAAGAACTATGCTTACAGATTTGGTGACAATACACCTTTTGAAGAGGCAACAGGGTCAGAACATTGTTACCTCAGTTATGTAGTTCCATGTGTTTATGGGCTGATGACTAAGATTGACAACATGCAGTGTATATATATATAATTTCAATCTTGTCTCTGAACCGAAGCAACCTGTTCACGCCCGGCTGACTCAGTATGAGCAACGAAGAGTCTTCTGTTTGGCTGCGGTACTGGATCTCAGACTTAATATTAACTGGTGTTTCACTAGACCTATGGTCTATGAATCCAATCGAATATTCCTGCAGCAAAAATTCAAGAAAGTTTCCTCAACAAATAATCCTACAACCAAAAGAGGACTGTAAATCCCCCCCCCTCACTTTAGTTTCTTTGCTGCCTCTTAGAAACAAGCCAACTCATCTTCAGAAGATACAGAGATCAACACGTATCTCGATAATCCTTGCATTCCTGAAGAAAGTATGAAGATCCATGAAAATAACTTTCCTGTCCTAACTCTACTAGCCAAACGCTACCAGAGTGTTCCAGCATCCTCTGCCCTCTTTGAGCGTTTGTTTAGCATCGGAAGCAAAACCCTCAGACCTGACTGCTGCCGCCTCACTGACAAGATATTTGAGAGACCAATGTTCATAAAGAACAGCTGACAGTTATGATCTATAAGTGTCCTTTAAAACTAAATTTTTGTTCTAAAACTTTGTTATTGCATTTTGAAATGTATTTTAAAAGTATTGAAATGTTATTATTTGTTCAAATTGTATTTGTTTCAGTTTCTAAAAAGTTTTTTTTTCACAACAGTATTGAAATCTTATCGTCTGTTGTTGTATTATTATTGCATATTAACTGTATTCATGAATACATTCCTATGTATTCGCATTCAAATACTTAGCATTTTCCCCGTATTCGTATTCATCAAAAAGAAGAAGTATTGGTATTGGTATTCGATTACTGATCTTCAGTATTTGTCCCATCCCTGCCTTGGTACCAATTAGTCCGGATAATCTACTGTATAAACAATAAAGGCTATGTGTACACTCAACAAACTTTTAACGATTTGTGACGAAAGAAAGGTCCAAAAACAACAGATTTCAAAGACCAGAGATAAAATAATAGTGCAACCTGTCAATGTATAACACATATTATTCTGTAGAAAATTTAACATGGATATATTGGTCAAGTTTACATTCTTGCATAACTCGCATCAAATCTAAGCACAAACAAAAGGGAATCTCCAATACCCGCGGCTTAAATTAGATCTCAAATCGATCAAGAGATGGAGCTACGAGCTAAAAGTTTGTAATTGAAATAAGAGGGAATCCTCAATAGCCGAGGCACTTGAAATTCTTTTAGACAAGATTAGAGTAAATCAATCTATGTGACCTTTAATTTCCTTTTTACTAGCTATATTTTTGTGCGCCAGCAATACCAAGAGAGGGGCGCTCGTATATCCGGTTCGATTTTATTACTCATCAGGATCTCTACCAGCCTACCCTCAAAATAAAATTATTTTAGGCAGGACTAGAGTAAATCAATCTTAGACCTTGGGCGTGGTCAAATACATCAATTGAAAAGGTTTGACCTCCTGAGTGCAAAATTGTAATTAGATCTCAAATTGTTCAAGAGATGACGGAACAATGAGCTAAAAGTTTGTAGTTGGAAAAAACAAACTCAAGAGCCATTCTATGGGCCGCTATGCCGTGGGTTAAAAACTTACGACGACCGAAACCGATAGACGGCGCAGCCAACGACAATATACTATAAGTCAGCGTTTCACAAACTAAGTTTCGGGTTCGTAGGTCATGTTCGAAATTTCGGAAAAAATGTCTTAAAAACAAACAAATATGATTTATATAATAAAAAAATATTTTTCGTAAAATTAAATTTATATGGATCAAAACATTTAATTATGGAATACAGCTTTTCATGTTTACAGTATCATTTTTTTTAAAAGAAAAACTTCGATAGTTTTGGGGGGTCCGCGAAATATTAAACTAAAAGGTACTCTCGGGTTACTGAAGTTTAAGAACCGCTGTTATAAGACATGATAACAGTAGAGTTTAAGAACCGCTGCTATAAGACATGATAACAGAAAAGCTTGAGAACCGCTGTTATAAAACATGATAACAGAAAAGTTTAAGAACCGCTGCTATAAGACATGATAACAGAAAAGCTTGAGAACCGCTGTTATAAAACATGATAACAGAAAAGTTTAAGAACCGCTGTTATAAGACATGATAACAGAAAAGCTTGAGAACCGCTGTTATAA
>NW_013667867.1:83252-85942 GCF_000517525.1 Limulus polyphemus | reverse complement strand
AAAAGGTACTCTCGGGTTACTGAAGTTTAAGAACCGCTGCTATAAGACATGATAACAGAAAAGCTTGAGAACCGCTGTTATAAGACATGATAACAGAAAAGTTTAAGAACCGCTGTTATAAGACATGATAACAGTAGAGTTTAAGAACCGCTGCTATAAGACATGATAACAGTAGAGTTTAAGAACCGCTGTTATAAGACATGATAACAGTAGAGTTTAAGAACCGCTGTTATAAGACATGATAACAGTAGAGTTTAAGAACCGCTGTTATAAGACATGATAACAGTAGAGTTTAAGAACCGCTGCTATAAGACATGATAACAGTAGAGTTTAAGAAGCGCTGCTATAAGACATGATAACAGTAGAGTTTGAGAACCGCTGCTATAACAACATGATAACAGAAAAGTTTGAGAACCGCTGTTATAACACATGATAACAGAAAAGTTTGAGAACCGCTGATAAAATACACGATAACAGAAAAATCCAAAGAAGCTGAAGAACATTACTCTTTTTAGTGTATTCATAACTTTTCCTGGCTCCAAATCTAATGTTTTTACTAGCCAATCATTATTCAGGTTAGATTATTTTCCAGGTATTTTCTCAGTAGACTTGTACGTTTCTTAGAAATCGTTATGGGTAGCCAATAAAAAAACTCGGAAATCCGCGAAAAATTATCACGCAAGAGTGATCAAATCTAAGCTTTAAAAGTCTCAATTCACCCGGAAAGCTTTCTGGAGGACGACACACCCAACAACAACAACGTCTAATTACATATTCTAGTATTAATTTAATACGAAAAAGTTTTCAAGGACTAGAAGATTAAAAACGGAGCTACAACTTTTATTTAAACTTATGTACATATACTTTTTTCCGAAACATTATTTTTTAAAATCGCTGAATACATACGTGTTAAACTGTTTCCATTTAATATCTTTGCAAACAACGATAACTTTTCTGTTTAAAGAAATTAATGTACTACACAAAGTAAGATATTTCAAAAGTTGAAGACGTGCAATAATATATTTTCATTAAGCACAATAGGTTATTTGTGGTCTTCCAGTCGTGAGTACAGAAACCCAATTTTCAATGATATAAGCCCTCTGGCTTGCCGTTGACCACAGGGGAAGTAGGGCTATTGTCTATATACATGCATACAGTCTACGAATACATACACATACATACGTACGTATTTTGATAGAAAGACAGGTAAAATGGCTGTAAAAATTTCGACTTTACTCTCACACAAACTTAGCATTGATTCCTCCCCCCAATCCTCGAAAAGAAAATTTCCAGGCCGTCGAAAATTGAGCATATGCATGATCGCGCGCGCTTTAATCACTTATATGGTAATCGGTCAAGTCGGGGGTTCTATTCTGGACGTCATAAGCAGTCTCATTAGATTGGAGCATAAAAACCTACCGATGACTCAAAAAACCAAAAACTTCCCGAGACTATAGCATCGTGGGATACTTCTTGCGTGTCCGTTAGAGGGCGATCAGGGGTGGTCCCCGATATAAACGTGACCATGGAAATTCAGAAAGCGTGAAGGTCTTTGTGAGGAATCAGTAAGGTAGTTGTTGTTTTTTATCTACCCCCCCCCCTCACACACACACACACTGAGAAACCTACACATTTTTCATCTCTAAAATTCCGACATGGTTTCTCTTTCACTTCAGTCTGTTATTTGAATATTCACCACGTTAGCGAATTACTGTTTGATCTTTAGCATTTTGTTAAGCCTGATGTATTGACACAAACTTTTTAACACGTGCTACTATTCAGCAGGAAACTGTAAAATCTATGGATGAAGACCTGGTATATAAAACAAGTTGATAACAAAAACCCTTATCACTACAATCATGTAGAAAACTTAAACAAAACACACGCATAAAATAAGAGTGACCTACAGTTACATATCAGTTTTCTTAATTTATTAGTAAAACATTTAATTCACAGCAGTCTTAAGAAAAACTGGTGAGTCAGTTACTATGAACTTCACGTGGCTTGCATAACAATCACATGAAAAACCGAGAAACTAGAAAAGAAAATATAGATAACAAACAATAACCCAAAATAAAAAGAGACGAATATTAAAAATATTATACTGCATACATAAATAGTATTTTGTCCCTCATCGTTCAGCCAAACTAAAGAGTTCAGGTATTGACGAAAGACCTCTCGGGCAGTGACTAGTGGGAGACAAACAAAAAATAGGTCTGCAAATTGTTTCAAAGCCTCTACTTTCAAATGGACGAATTAAGAGAGTCGTAGAAAAAGAATCGGTAGTTTACATGATTTTAGGCCTAACTAATGAAGTTTTATTCCTTATTGGAAAGTGTAGCCTTGAACTTAAAAGTTTTTAACGTTTAACTTTTAAGATTCAATGAGTTGTGTTCATTGCTAAAATTGCATGCAAGAATTGAACATAGGTACATTTATTCTGTACTCCCAACAGTCTGTTCAGAACTGTACACCGTTGTGAAAACTGTTTACGGTTATAAGTTTTTTATGTTACAGAAAATGTAAATGCAGAAAAACTATTTTAATAAAAACTTCGAATTTTATGAAGCTCTAGGCCTAATCTACTGAATTCTCTTTTTGTGTAGGAAAAAAAAAAGGCCATTTTATATTTTTTTTTCACTGGTATTTTAGGCAGCATATATATATATATATATATATATATATATATG
>NW_013667867.1:81114-82447 GCF_000517525.1 Limulus polyphemus | reverse complement strand
AAATGATGCTATCTTTTCTTTCCACACAATTACACTAACAAACACTTCACAGTCCTACAGTACGAAATGATGCTATATTTTCTTTCCACAAAAGAACACTAACAAACACTTCACAGTCCTACAGTACAAAATAATGCCAACTTTTCTTTCCACAAAAGAACACTAACAAACACTTCACAGTCCTACAGTACAAAATAATGCCATCTTTTCTTTCCACAAAAGAACACTAACAAACACTTCACAGTCCTACAGTACAAAATGATGCTATCTTTTCTTTCCACAAAAGAACACTAACAAACACTTCACAGTCCTACAGTACAAAATGATGCCACCTTTTCTTTCCACACAATTACACTAACAAACACTTCACAGTTGAACAGTACAAAATGATGCCACCTTTTCTTTCCACAAAAGAACACTAACAAACACTTCACAGTCCTACAGTACAAAATGATGCCACCTTTTCTTTCCACACAATTACACTAACAAACACTTCACAGTTGAACAGTACAAAATGATGCCACCTTTTCTTTCCACAAAAGAACACAAACAAACACTTCACAGTCCTACAGTACAAAATGATGCCAACTTTTCTTTCTACAAAAGAACATTCAAACTGCGTTAAACTTGGCATAAACTTTGAAATAAATATAGAAAAACTTATTGGATCAGAAAATCTCGTTGTAACTCTGCACATTAATTTCGTATTTTCTGTTGGTACGATGCACTAAAAAGGATTCTTTGCCTGATCGTTTTTCCTCTTTTTTTAAGCTCTATTTTGCTCTTTTGAGTGCTGACACTAAGCAGAGCATACACTTCTCGCTAAGACTGAAGTGCTTCTGTGCTATACAAAACGAAAAGTCGTTTCGGTTAGTCGAAGGATATTAACATTTGTGATGTAAGCACGAGTCGATACCGTTTTATGTGATTTTCACGTGATCTTTTACAACCATCCAAATAGGAATATCGTATTTTATAGAATTCAAAACCATTTCACGACTAGAGAAATCGAAAAGGTCACACCGATCACCAATGAGAAAGTAAATTTGTGGAAAAAAAAAAGGTACATTACATCCATTTCAGAGAAAGTAATCGTATTGATTCATTAAAAAAAAGTATAACCAGGAAGGAATGGTCTAATTTCAAGGAGGAATACTAAATATTGTAAAAAAACGTACAAGAAAAGAGTAATGGTCTAATTTCAAGGAGGAATACTAAATATTGTAAAAAACGTACAAGAAAAGAGTAATGGTCTAATTTCAAGGAGGAATACTAAATATTGTAAAAAACGTACAAGAAAAGAGTAATGGTCTAATTTCAAGGAGGAATACTA
>NW_013667867.1:76723-80815 GCF_000517525.1 Limulus polyphemus | reverse complement strand
CGTACAAGAAAAGAGTAATGGTCGGGTATTTTTTACGATATTTAGTATTCCTCCTTGAAATTAGACCATTACTCTTTTCTTGTACGTTTTTACGATATTTAGTATTTCTCCTTGAAATTAGGACAAATATCATCAGTTCATAATGATGTCAAGATGTCCAAAAAGCGACACCGGCTAATATCATGAAAGTTTGTTAACTTGTCCAGGAATTTTTATAAAATTAGCTTACATAAAAAAAGAGAGAAAAATCAGGAATAATGTAAAACTGTCGTAACTCTATCGATCTTACCGAATAAACGCTTAATGACTTAATCTTTGGGAGATTAAATCACGAAATAATTCCAACATGCTTTTATGAAATATTGTTTTCCAAAGTCTCTTCTCTGAGGTTTTAACTAATCTTTGCAGAAGTAATTCTGTTATAAAAGGAGATATCGCCACCTAGTGACGCCAATTTTCGATCTTTTGTCTTTGACCTTTTATTTTTCGAATTATTTTATTATTCTATTGCGGAAATGCGGGAATTTTTTTATCTACATCCTGTTGTAAGCGTTCTTAAAAATTAAGAATCTAAAATTTGCCAAAACTTTTCGTATAAACTTCATATATTGAAATTGTTATCTATAACATTTGGTTATGAATTACAGTATTATGTTAGCTATGATTTGTCGTAAATATTACCGAGCGTATTTTTAAGAAATAGTACAACAACGAGTTTGCTCTTACATCCAATTTTCCTATACAGATGTATATAGTGCATGAACAAGACTCAAAAGGTGAACAAGTCTGCCTGTATTATAATACAATAGCTAAGATTCAGCTTTGGCTATGTTATGTTTCCACGCATATATGTTGCGTAATATATATGTAGTTCATTCCTACCTCTTTTATTGGCTATATATTATCAAACTAACAATTTTCAAGGCTATTAGGATACGTAAACATTCTAAATGCTTGGTTTTTACCAACTCTGACAATAGTTTGTTTTGTTTTTGGATTTCGCGAAAAGCTACACGAGGGCTATCTGCCCTAGCCGTCCCTAATTTAGCAGTGTAAGACTAGAGGGAAGGCAGCTACTCATCACCACCCAGCGCCAACTCTTGGGCTACTCTTTTACCAACGAATAGTGGGATTGACCGTCACATTATAACGCCTTCACGGCTGAAAGGGCGAGCATGTTTGGTGGGACAGGGATTAAAACTAGCGACCCACAGATTGCGAGTCAAGTGCCCTAACCACCTAGCCATGCCGGGCCCTCTGACAATAGTTGGCACCATTGTTTTACATTATTGCCGCGAAAATTGATTATCAAAAGAAAACATCCTGTAGAGCCAGACTGGCCCTGAAAAGGTTAGTGTACATTTTTGTCCGCTAATCTCATGATATTAATATAGCATTTGACAGTTATCATCCAAAACCGTTAAGGAAGGAGAAAGAACCCGATCCACGACCAAATACCAATCACGACATTCTGCTAGAGCCAAACAAATCCCTTCCTGCGAAAAAACCAATAAAGTCAGAAAACGTAATTCACTAAGATAAACTAAAACATTAACTGTACTGTTAATGTTATAGAATACAACATACAGCTTCAACAACTTATATTTTCAGCATTACGTGTTTTAGTTCCTAAACAGCTTGGGCTTATAAACTGGTAACCAAGGGAACGTATACTTAAATAAATTCATTCAACTTCAAAACTTGAGCAGGAACTTATGTGACACAAAGGCTAAACGACCAGACCAGAGACTTAAAGGTTCAGCTGGTCCTAATGTTTGTTTGTAGTTAAGCACAAAGCTAAACAATGGGCGGTTTTGGGCGTTATAAGTGTTCAGACTTACCGCTGAGCCACTAGGGGGAGGGAGCTGGCCAAAGAGAGAGAGGCAATCACTCAGCAGCACCCACCGCATATAGTGGGAATGACCATCACGTTTATAACATCAGTGGCATATTATGCCTCGAACTATCGACCTTCAGCTCTGCAACCCATCCCAACCAAAATAGAAACCTCTAATATGAGACAATAAAGCAGATTATAGGCTGTCAAAATACACCAGATATTAACAATTTATAGGAAAATTTTCCTTGGGGAGATACTTTCTGACCTTACTCCACGCCTTCTGCATTAACAACAATGCAACTCGAAATATCAGAACTCTAACTTCCAAATATCTTATACAAAACACTAAGGTATCTCGTAAATTTGATACAATTCAAAAATTCACAGAAAAATGGAAATGTAGTCGACAGCATTGCGGCTCTGTACATACACAGGTTTGAAGGTTTTTTCTTTAATCTATTGTTATGGAGCGTTCTCACTTGTCTGTTTTAGAAGTATTAGCACAAGCTGATCTTTACCTTTTTCGTAAAATACTGTTTGTTTGTTCAGCTGAACGAAACCCTAGACACACAATGGACTAAAAAGCCAATTTGGAGAATTCTTCTGTTCAGATATGAACTGCAGAACATTCGGAGCACCCGCCGCCAGAACTGGTTGCTCTTAACAAAATTTACTGTCACCCTTATAACGCATTCACAACTGAAAGTGCGAAGCATGTTAGACGGTACCACGTCTCGAACCAGAAACCCTCGATTCTCTAGTTCGACATACTAAAAACTAGGCCACGATCGGGTCTTTAAAAAACAGACAAATATAGTTTAAATGTGTCAGCTTTGGTAAATCGACCTACACGAGATTTATAACTTCAGAGAATGCACTCACTACATTACTAGTGAATGTGAAACCGTTTAAGAAAAGGCATTTGTAAGCCACTTCATTAAACAGTTATTCCGCTAATATAACAAGTGAAAGAACATAAACTACGTTACTTGCCGAAAAGAAACATTAGCCGTGAAAATTCCATATATAAGTTCCATTACAAGCAGTTATATAATGATCTCGTTTTCGTCGGCATCCACAGGCAATATGGGCGATTTCAAACACACCCTTAGAAAAACGATAAGTAGGCTTCTGTAAACTTACAAGGTTCACGAGGTTTTATACATCAAAAGTGAGTTTGTCAGAAGTTTAATAATCCTGAAACTGTGGAGCAGCTGGAAATGGTCAAAGGCCCATCAATATATATACGATATCAGACATCTTTAAACACAATAGTTTAGGACTTAGAAACAAGGTTGATTTCAATAGTGTATTTTTATCAACTGATTTCAATTATTTTTTAATATTTAAGTAACATCCATAGTTTCCATGTAGAATAATCCAATACTTTTAAATCGACGTGTGTTGTGTTGTGAGGTTGTTTTTTCATATTTCCTGTAGTCATTCACAAAGAAATTATGTTGTTATGTATAGAAAAATCGGACGTAGCCCAGTGTTCAGCGTTCTAGCCTGCGTATCTTTAGGTCCAAGGTTCGAGACACGCCGCCAATCTACACTTTCAATTGAAGCTGCTTATACAATTGACAGTCAATACCGTTAGTCGGTTCAAAAACCGGAAAAAAAACCCTTGTGGCGGCGAGTGCTACTGGTAGTCCGTCGTCTGGTCAGCATGTTATGATTAACGTGTGCATAAGGTACGTTCACGTTGAACAACTTGAAAGTTAAAATGAGTACTTGCTAAATCTCTCTCTACATCTATAACCCAGTATGACGAGTAACCACCTGACATGACCGAAAGTTATTTTCACTAGGGAACGGTATTATCCTGTTGAAAGTCCTAGAACATCACCAGTTGCTATTCAGAAAGCTGACTGTGTTAAACTCCTAAACCTTTTCAACGTCCCAGCTTTTCTTTGTTTTTCTCTTGTTTCACCACGTCCCAACAACAGAAGACACTCTTCTGTTCACATACACGTATACAGTGGAAACTATGTCCCAATAACAGAAGACACTTGTACACTCTTCTGTTCACACAGACGTATACAGTGAAAACTATGTCCCAACAACAGAAGACGCTTGTACACTCTTCTGTTCACATACACGTATACAGTAGAAACTATGTCCCAACAACAGAAGACAGTCTTCTGTTCATACAGACGTATACAGTGGAAACCATGGTCCCAACAACAGAAGACGCTTAGTACACTCTTCTGTTCACTACAGATGGTATACAAGGTGGAAACTATGGTACC
>NW_013667867.1:71851-76713 GCF_000517525.1 Limulus polyphemus | reverse complement strand
CCAACAACAGAGGACGCTTGTACACTCTTCTGTTCACACAGATGTATACAGTGGAAACTATGTCCCAACAACAGAGGACGCTTGTACACTCTTCTGTTCACACAGATGTATACAGTGGAAACTATGTCCCAACAACAGAAGACGCTTGTACACTCTTCTGTTCACACAGATGTATACAGTGGAAACTATGTCCCAACAACAGAAGACGCTTGTACACTCTTCTGTTCACACAGACGTATACAGTGGAAACTATCGTCCCAACAACAGAAGACGCTTGTACACTCTTCTGTTCACACACACGTATACAGTGGAAACTACGTCCCAACAACAGATGACACTTGTACACTCTTCTGTTCACATACACGTATACAGTGGAAACTATGTCCCAACAACAGAAGACACTTGTACACTCTTCTGTTCACATACCCGTATACAGTGGAAGCTATGTCCCAACAACAGAAGACACTCTTGTACACTCTTCTGTTCACATACAAGTATACAGTAGAAACTATGTCCCAACAACAGAAGACGATTGTACACTCTTCTGTTCACACAGATGTATACAGTGAAAACTATGTCCCAACAACAGAAGACGTTTGTACACTGTTCTGTTCACATACACGTATACAGTAGAAACTACGTCCCAACAACAGAAGACGCTTGTACATTCTTCTGTTCACACACACACGTATACAGTGGAAACCATGTCCCAACAACAGAAGACGCTTGTACACTCTTCTGTTCACACAGATGTATACAGTGGAAACTATGTCCCAACAACAGAAGACGCTTGTACACTCTTCTGTTCACACAGATGTATACAGTGGAAACTATGTCCCAACAACAGAAGACACTTGTACATTCTTCTGTTCACACACACACGTATACAGTGGAAACTACGTCCCAACAACAGAAGACGCTTGTACATTCTTCTGTTCACACACACACGTATACGGTGGAAACTACTATGTTGAAACACACATACGTATTGCACGAACCTACAAACCCCGAGTACCCTATTTACTAACTTTCTTCCCGTTATGCTTTTGGACAAAAAAATATCAATTTTACACAAAGCAGGCTGTGTACCATTTCAATAGTAACAGATGAGTAGGCGCAGTAACAAGACAAACTTCGAAGTTCTCTGCTACGTCACAACCCAAGTTGTGTCAACTCAACTGCCAGTTGGCTTGGCTTGTACTACGACTCTGAATCGGACCTCCAACGTTTGTACGTAAATATACAGCTTTCATCAGTCTTCAGGGCATGCTATCACGACCTTATTTCCACCTATTTTCTCCCAAAGCACGTAACTTGTATGAGTGAAGAGGATTTTTACAGCACAAAAATAAACAGGATTTAGAAACACAGTGGTGTTCTTCATGGCATAATTGTACCTACACTCGTTTTCTTGATAAAGTTCCACTGAAAACCTAACGATTTATCTAATACATCTCTGTGGCTGTTTACCTACACACATATCTGTCTTGTATCAAACTGTGCACACGTACTTAACCGTACACTGCTATACTAATGTTTCCTTTCAACTGTCTCGATAGTTTACTTGGCCAGCTCCTTAAACATAATAAACCTTATCTTCTTATCAGTGTTGAATTGATCGCTAACGTTTGTATTAATCAAACAACAACGGTAAGTTTTTGTTCTCTGTACTGTATAACTCAAGTCTTATTGCAGAATCTATCAACCGTGTCCGGAAAGTTCTCGTGTTTTTGGCACTATATTAACTAAACAAACTAGGGCCGAGCGTGGCCCTGTTTTGAGCGTGCCGGACTATGGATTCACATCCCTTTACCGCAAAAACAAATAACTGAAACTGCTCACATATAAAATTTAGGGCGCATTCCAAAATTCAACACTGACATTCAGCGTTGGCGCGTCCCGTTGACTTACGTTGCTTTTTCAACGTTTACTCAACACACTCAACGGTCGGAAAGAGCGTTGAGATTAAAAAATGACATATGGCAATCTATAAAGGATGTGATAGGTAACTTGCAGTCGCACTCCAGTATTTCAACGGCAAGTCTGGAGGCTTTTAAAGCTAGAAACCTGGTTGCGATACCTGTAGTGGGCACAGCACATACAACCTATTGCGCAGCTTTGCGCTTAACAAAAAACAAACAAACAAGATTTACAGCTAAGTGTAAATATGGACAGAGCAACTACTTTCATTTTAAAATAAAATCAATGTAAAAACACGACAATGAAGTAGAAATATTGAAGTATCTAGCGTCGCTCCGAGCAACCACTTAATGTGAAAACGAAATTAAGCCTAACGACGATCAGTTGCTCGAAACGTCGCTAGGTAAAATAAATTTGTATCTACTTCAGTGTCGTATTTTCACATTGTTTTTTTTTACTTGTTTGCATTTAACTCCCAACGTTGTGCAAATTACAGTTTTTCTTTTGCCTGACGTCCATCTTGAAAATGCCAACAAAGCATTCCAGATTTAGAATTAGCGTTGAACCAACCGTGACGTCATGATAGCTCAAACGCCGATTAGTGTCGTTGAATTTTAGAATGCGCCTTAACTTTGCTAATGCCCACGCAAAATGGTTTATCGGCCAATCAACACTCATGGCTTATAGACGTGTCAATACGATTTATTTCCCGATTCTGAGGCGTAATCAATACAGCTACAAACTATCAAAGAGAAGAAAAAACTTTAAAATTTATACGGCATTACACGCGCGTTTGGACGTATTCTGAACAAGGTTGATACACAAAATTCTAGAAACAGCAGATAATATGCCACATGTAATGAGTTTTTTTTTTTTCTTTTTCGGTACATTACATATAGCTATGCCTACTTCTATGGAAAAGCTTAAATTTATTGTGTTATCTAGACAAAAACATCTGGGGAATTGTGACAACTGATCAAAACTAACTAAAAACAAGTTAAGTACATTAGTGGTCCTCTGTGTAATAAAGGAGAGAACCAAAATCACGGAGTTACGTGAATGTTCTCGTGTAACAAACATTGTAGCGCCATCTCTAGGTGGTGCATGTTAAACAGAAGCTATAAAATAAAGTTCCATAAACTATCAATAAAATTACTAATATACTTACGATAACACAAGTAACGACTGAATAAACAACAAATACAGAGTAATAGACAAAGGGGCACTGAACTCATTACGTTTTAAGAAGATAATCAGCACTTCGAGGATCGTGCATGCGTAGAAAGACTGGAGGCTATATAGACAGCGAGGCAAACACGCACATAGCACGGATATATTCAAAGTTCAAACACGTGAAGGAAAAGGCGGTTAATTAAACACCTAAAAAAAGGAAAAAAACAATTTACAAATATGATATATTAAGTCGAGAAATATACTCGTATTTATATATATATATATATATATATATAATATATGTGAATAATTACTGGCTCGTCAACAAGTATCTCGTGTTGGAGACAAGGTATGGTTTTAGTAGGCATACTTAACAAGACGGAAGCAGCAAGCTACTGAATCAGATACTCTGAAATCAGCTACAGTTGACACAGTGAAATTGTTCGGCATCCGTGGCTTCTTTCTTTTTGAATTTCACAACATCAGTTCATGTATAAAAATCTCATCAATCCATCCCGCGCCTTTCGCGTCAGCACTCGATTAGGGCGCCACCTGATCACCTGGCACATACTCCCTCCACGTGGTTTTGGCTTCGTAAATGATTCTCTGTCAATCTAAATATGATATGATTCTAGTGGGGGGGGGGGGAGATACAGATGGAAAAGAGAAGAGAATAAGTCATGTGAGAAAAAGCGTCGCAAGGAAGATAAGAATGTAGAGGATGACAGAAGAAATAATACCAAGTTCGTGATTGATAATTATATCTACATACACAAGTATTCAAGGATATCACGAGGACAGCTTTAGATGATAAAACAGTAACACGTAAAGTAACTGAAAAGCTAAACCTTATCCAAACCAGTGGAGTAAGAAACATGTTTGACTACATATATGTAAAGTACAGTGCTCATTTTTGTTTTGTCGTTAAGCAAAAACTACACAATGGGCTATCTGCGTTGTACTCACAGTAGGAATTGAATCCTGAGTTTTAGGATTATAATCCCTTAAGTTTAACGCCGAGCCATCTTGGGAAGGGGGGGGGGGGGTTCAGTTTTTGTTAGAACCAGCTTTCTGTACCTCTATATTAAAATCAGAGCATTCACTTCGTTGTGCTTAATCCTTAAACTCCTGGTGAGTCAGCGATAAGTTTATAGACTTTCAACGCTAAAATCCGGGGTTTGATTCCCCGTGGTGGATAGAACGCAGATAGTCCATTGTATAACTTTGCACTTTGAAAATCTTATACACATATGATAAAGGTGTAAAACGTTAACTAATAGATCTTTATAATACTAGCCAACATGTTTACAGGAATACAAGCACTCTGTTCACAGAAATGTTATACGTAACGTCAACTTTGTTCAAAATCAACAAAGAAACTCAAATCAGACATCAACTAAACACAAACAGTTCCAGTAAAGTTTGTCAGGAACTTAATACAGAAATAGCAGTTAAAACACATTCTATGTAAACACTTACTTTTGATCCACACACACACAGGAAACTAGTAAATTAAGCTAAGTTCCAGTAAAGTTTGCCAGGAACTTAATACAGAAATAGCAGTTAAAACACATTCTATGTAAACACTTACTTTTGATCCACACACACAGGAAACTAGTAAATTAAGCTAAGTTCCAGTAAAGTTGGCCAGGAACTTAATACAGAAATAGCAGTTAAAACACATTCTATGTAAACACTTACTTTTGATCCACACACAGGAAACTAGTAAATTAAGCTAAGTTCCAGTAAAGTTGGCCAGGAACTTAATA
>NW_013667867.1:52612-71275 GCF_000517525.1 Limulus polyphemus | reverse complement strand
TAGTTTATATATTTATTGAGTATTTATTTACACTGATATTATAATAATATTAATAGTGTAGTTTATATATTTCTTGAGTATTTATTTACACTGATATTATAATAATATTAATAGTGTAGTTTATATATTTCTTGAGTATTTATTTACACTCTTATTATCCCATGTTTTGATAGATCTGAATATCTTAAGATCTCCCCAGTGGCACAGCGGCAAGTCTGCGAAATTACAACCCTAAAAACCGGGTTTCGATACCTGTGGTGGGCAGAGCAGAATACTTTTATTAACTTGTTTTATTGCAAAGTTTTGAGACAAAACAGATCAAGAAAAGATAGGAATGAAACAAATATAATCCTCACAATAAGATTTAAATAAATAAATAAACTTGTAAAAAAATAGACAAAATATTTTGATAGATTAGGCTTCATGTTTTTTGTTGTTGTTGTTTTTTAAATTTTGAATATAAACTTCTAGCATTTCCAAAGAATCACGTGTCCCTTGAACTGATTTTAACCCTAAAAATTCTGTACTTTTCCTCATATATCTTCTGCCAATATTCAGAAGCACCATCTTTGTTTAAGAAAACCCTAACATATTTATCATTCGGCACAGACGTATATCATGCATACGTTGGTGTGACATAGAAAAATATCAACTCAGGATTTTTAATATGTTTCAATAAAGACACACATTATCATGACCGAATCATATATCATCTGAAGATGTTATATGTTTCAATAAATACACTGGCATGAGACAAAAACTTTCAATTTAGGGGTGGTGGGCAGAGCACAGATAGCCCATTGTGTAGCTTTGTGCTTAAATACGAACAATAGACTCGTACTTTATTCCAGAGATCTCACTTGGACACTTTGCAAATGTTTCAGCTTCGTCTGATTTAACAGTAATTCTTAACGTATGAGTATCTTTCCCGAGATTTAAATCGAATTTTCTTTCTTTTTTTTTAAACAATACATGACATATACTGTATATATTCTATATTCCTGTACGAAGTAAGAAAACAACTATAGCTTAAGGTATAAAAGCAGAGATCATCTAAGCCTTCTTTTCGTAATACATTCAGTGACCTTCCTTGGCAGCAGATGCTTGAAGAGAAATAATAAAATAGGCCTAAGGGAAATCAGTTCTATTAAGTTGATACAAAGTATATATATATATTGTCATGCAGCTGGTTTGATCTCATCGGGTCTTTGTGAAAGAAAATTGCAAATAAGACATAACAAACAAAGTTTGGACAAAAACACTATAAAAACGAAATGAAGCCAATCTGAAGTCAATTGAGTTAGTTCTTCTATTTTGAAACATATTAAAATTAGTTAGCTGAGAACATAAACAATTACCAATTAAGAACAAGTCAAGAATTTTTAGATATACAGGTACGTATAGACAATCTATAATAAGCCTAGTTCAATACTCATTATCTTTCCCGTGTTTTTATTCATGTGATTAGGAATACAACAACTACTAAAGTTGTGTAGTAGTAGTGAGCTCCTAATCTAGTACTTGATAAGACATCAAATAAATTGGTATTCATCTACTGCTTTCAGCTATAACCCAAGATATGTTATTAAACTTAATAGCTCATTCTTATTTCCAGTTACAGCTTTTGTAAAATTATATTAAGATATAACGAATAAAGTAAACAAGGAGTAACTCCGTACCATGACGATAGAACACGTTAATGGTGCCTAAAACACGCTTTCTGTAGTAAAGGACCATGGATGAACTCGTAAATTTCTAATATATATATATATATATATTTTAAATAAACAATACACGCACTTAAGTGGCTTTGAAAGGAAAAATCGAACCTTAAATTTCTTTAAAGAAGCTATTTTAAAGGAACAGTGGAGTACTACAGTCAAATAACAACGAGGCTATGTCATACTGAAATAAAAATGAAAATCTCCACACAGTAGCGTTATTATCCCCCCGCAATTCCAGGGTGGGTGGAGTGACAAACTCAAGAATTGCCGACACGGGGGGATAAATATATGGATCCAATTACTTTTTATGCGGGAGAGAGCCAGTTTTTGTAGTTACGCCACTGTGTCCACCTATATGGTAATGTTAAGAAAAATGACTAACCGACCATTTGTTGTTTCCATGGTATTTTAGTCAGTGCAGACACAGTGGACTGATCTTGCCTATTTCTAGTGTAGAACAACATTTCGGTTTCTATACTAAGGCTTTTCTTGAGGTCGACCGTTTGTTGTCAAAAACTGGTCACCTCTCGAGTTACACCCAACCTTTCACATCAAAATCACCAAATTTATCAGAAAATCATGCTAAGAAACACTTCACTGTCTCCACCTGCTGGAAAAAAATAAAATCGTAAACAGTTGTGTTATGTGCAGAAACTAAAAAGTTTAAGTATGATACGGGAGTCTGATAACCAATGCTAACGGAGACACAATTCTATCTATGAAGGAAAACTAACAAGAAACTGAGCCAGGTTACACCTAAGGTTTGGATTTTTAAATCTCTCAAAACATTAATTATCGAAGGTAATTAAAAATCAACAAAAAACAGCATATCACAAACACCAGACGACACGAAGTTTGCTCTACAAGAAGGAGTAGACTCGTATTAGCCCAAATTGATTGGGCTAGTGGGTTTAATTGCCAGAGGTGATGCTCATACGTCAATGTCACGACCGACGTCTAAAACTGTCTATATTAATATTAGCCTCGAACCACCGAGATAAGACTTTTAACTTTAATGATACCTTATGGGGGAATTGAGGTTAATAAGTAATATATTTCTATACTACCGACTAATTATATATCGTTCCTAATTTACCGTTTTTTTTTGTTTAACTTTCAGCTGCGCATGCAGTCTTAATATCCAAACATATAAACGAGCATATTACATATATTCTATGCAAAGTATTTCATAAAATCCTTTCGTAAAAAAAGTTAATTTTTTTTTATTGGTTTGTTTCGGAAAATGGTGCAAAGCCACACGAAGGCTATCACTTGAAAAGAGAGAGAGAGAGAGAGGGAGGGGGGGGCAGCTAGTTAACAGCGCCCACTGCCCACTCTTAGGCTACTTTAATCGAATACGGGATTTGATCGTTACTCTTATAATACACCCAATGATGGAACGAGTTTTTGAGGCAACGAGTCACAAACCATGAATCTTCGATTTCACAGTCCGCTCGCAAACCACTTGGCCATGCCCGATCACTAAAGAAATAAAAATGCAATATCATTCAATAAACTGCAACTTTGACGAAGATCACGTACAAATAACAGTAAACTTGTGCATAACACATTACACGTAATTATAAATAAACAGAAAACCCCTACTCTACACTAAACATGTAAATAAACACGTGGAGTAAAGTTTCTGTAAAATAATATGACTTCACAAAGTATTATTCTCTTTTGCTCTTGAAAACTGCATGATTGAAAATAAAAGCTCGCGCAAACAAAGTATATGTATATTTATATATATATATATATAACTGAATTCTACGATTAAAATTTCGTTATAAAATTTTAAGAAATCTCACAACAAGTTATAATTTTTTCGTATGTAAGAATCCAATGGACAAAATGGATATTTAAAGAGCTGTTTATCTGTAAAGCACAATTCCTTGGTTCTTTAATAAATCAAAAAAAAATTATTCTAGTCTTGAGGTCCTTCGATAGGTCAGTGGTAAGTTTACGGACTTCCAACAAAACAATATGGGGCTCAATCCCCCACGGTGAACAGAGCGCAGATATCCAAGCCTATTGTATAGAGATTAAACAACAATCTAGTTTTGGAACTTTTAATTTTTATTAAAAAACTTTTAGCATGTTTGTTGTTAAGCACAAAGCTATACAATGAGTTATCTGTGCCTTTTCCACCGCAGGTATAGCACCTCAGTTTTTAGCCTTATAAGTTCCCACACTTACCAACGGGGGGATTTTGGAACTTAAACTTAAAAACATTCTTTACAGCAAGAAGTTGTAATGTGGGCGTCTTTTATAAAAGGCCCTTGCATGATATTAAAAAACAACGAACTTCGGTCACGTTTGAAGACCACTTAACTAACAATTTACAGTTAAAAGTACAGTACACTTACAAATTTGATTGGTTTGTTTTCAATTTTGCGCAAAGCCACACGACAGATATCTCCGCTAGCCAGATAGCTCGTACCATAAAGTATGTAAAGGTTCTGTACATCACGACATAAAAAACGCCCGTACCGTAAAGTAGGTAAAGGTTCTGTACATCACGACATAAAAACACACCCGTACCATAAAGTAGGTAAAGGTTCTGTACATCATGATATAAAAAAACTCCCGTATCATAAAGTAGGTAAAGGTTCTGTACATCATGACATAAAAACACGCCTGTACCATAAAGTAGGTAATAGTTCTGTACATCATGACATAAAAACACGCCTGTACCATAAAGTAGGTAAAGGTTCTGTACATCACGACATAAAAACACGCCTGTACCATAAAGTAGGTAAAGGTTCTGTACATCACGACATAAAAACACGCCTGTACCATAAAGTAGGTAAAGGTTCTGTACATCATGACATAAAAAAACGCCCGTACCATAAAGAAGGTAAAGGTTCTGTACATCATGACATAAAAAACTCCCGTATCATAAAGTAGGTAAAGGTTCTGTACATCACGACATAAAAACACGCCTGTACCATAAAGAAGGTAAAGGTTCTGTACATCACGACATTAAAACACGCCCGTACCATAAAGTAGGTAAAGGTTCTATACATCAGGACATAAAAAACGCCCGTACCATAAAGTAAGTCCCCCTCCCATATAGATCAACCATTTAGTTTTTAGAAATATTTTCTTATGAAATAATAATAATAACGCCTATACTTTACAAACCCCCTACCGACAGACAGGACGTGCACAAATTTCTCATCAGTAAAATGAAAAAAAAAAATGTTATTTGACTAATTACCATATCATTTTCAGCTATTTATACTAAAGGGCCTGATACCCCAAAATTAACAAACCACAAACCTACCACGCATTTCCATCCTTGCTATGCCCCAAAAAAAACTTGTTTATTTTATAAGCATACATACACGTATTAATACTATGGCAGAGGTAATACTGTCTAAACAATTACAGCGCAACACATATACTGTCCAAGTAATCTCACAAAAAGTGTTTTGTTTGCGATGACTCCGGAACTACTTTCACATCAGGATATGTGGAACGTCAACAAGTCATTTCTTCTCACTAGTTTGTTTGTAAAGCTGCGTCTCCTGCCGGGAATACTATCTGCAAGAGGGGGAGGGAAATCACGATCATATGTCGAAGGGCTTACAAAGACTTTGATTATTTTTTTCCTGAGGAATGTGGGTAAATCATTATACTTGAATGTGCACATCAAAAACTGAGTTTCCATGCAGATATGCAATGACTTTACACCCGTATTATGTGGGTCTCCAAAGCAAGGGGTCGGGTCTTGCTTTCAGTAATTGACTTCTCAAATTTAAAATGTCGGAACTCCTCTTGAACAAACACGTGAGCTTAAGAATTTACAGGACACAGTGACTCAGATCAATAAAAAATATCTTATTTTTACCACCAGGGTGTAATAAGGGTGCAACGCTTTACCTGCTATTACTTTATTCTCTCACAAAAAAATCAGAGAGCTTACACCCTACACTCATACGTGAACAAGCTGCCTTCTCCAACAAGTTACAACATACCCTGCCCGTTATTATAAATAACTAACTGGGCGACACCAAAGACCCGCACCACCCAGTCCTGCGACAAATTCACAACAGGATCACTTCACACATCTTCGGAAGATTAATGGCGTCTCAGCTAATTTTGTAATAATAAGAGACAGAGGGAGACAATTGGTGAAACATAAACATGACTTAAACAAATCATAATTGGGGGGAGGTTAAAGGTTATATCACGGTGGGGCGCGATCCTTGCATCAGCCTGGTTATAAGCATACATACTGCATGTATTTTCTTAAAATCTGTAATGATACCACTCAGTTTTGTCTGTCCTGAAAATGCGCATGCGCGAGCACTTCATTTCAACGGATGTAAACAAAAGGCGGATGTAGATATATATTTTAGCAGACATTTTGAACAACAACATATTAAAAGCTTACCCACGTTTTTAAAAATGTCTGACGTTAGGTCGTAGAATAACACTGTAAGTTTATTTACTGGTAGTGTTAAGTAAAGCTTGGCTCCAACTAAACTAAAGCAAAAAACGTACACAAGTTACAGTATTAACTTATCTCTTTATCAAATATAGGCCGTACTTAATAAGGCTTAACTAATGTTAGGCCTAAGACAAATGAACATTTGATTTCAGCGCATGCGATTAGAATTTATTTGCGTTATTTTAGAAATCCTGTATTTAAAGTAGTAATATTGTAATAAAAATACAAGTTTGACCGCAAATGTTTTGTGGGTCTCTGCTGGTGTAAAATAACACAAATTCGAGTTTGTTCAAACAGAATTTAGTAAGCCATACGGCGTAAAGCAGTAATTGGTATTTACGCATATTTCCTTCATTTAATTATTCTGTACAAAGTGGTTACACGCTAGTTCTCTCTATTGATTACCCTAGTTTCACAGCCTATTGTGAAAGTTACAATCAACACTAGGTTCACACTTAAAATAATTCATGAAATCAAAACAGAGAAATCCCTAAACTCGGGTGTTTTTCGGAAAGCGGGCCTTCCTTCTTCGGAGATAAATGGAACATACGTGCACAACAGATTTTAGTACGGCCTCAACATGAACAAACAGAGGCTTCTGAAAATTCAGTGTGTCACGGTCCTCGTTCCCGCGTTGGGTTGACACACCCAGAGAATTAAGTATTTCCTTTTTACGCCCGAATAGCGAGAGCCACAGGACGCGTTAGATCTCGACACAGTGGGTTCGGCATGAATAGTTTGATGCGAGAAAAATTTACGCTTCTTCTCAACTCGAAAACCTCTCAGAATAAGTTTAGTATCCTGGCTCAGTAATATTGTTTCACACATAAATATTGGAATCAAGGCGATTTATAATTTGATTGCCCAAACTTCATTATTCTATCAAAAATATGCGTTCGTGTAAATTCCACAGACTATTTGTGAAATCTACAACTAACCCTAGCGTCCACTACAACTTTAAAAGCACTTTGATCACAAAAAAGTTAGGACACACAGAAATCCCTGAACTCGGATGTCTTTCTTCAGGGCTAAATGAAAAAACAACTTTTTACACCTCAAACATAATGTATTAAAAGTAAAGATTCTCCAGAAAGTACGAAGTTTCTTCATTAGCATTACGTAACCTCTAGCACTCACATGTGTATACATATATATACATAAACACAAACATTTGTTTTACTTTTTTTCATGATTTAAAAAAAAAAATCCATCATGGCATGACTGATCATGCTTATCAGATTACACCGCCTAAGATCTAGCATCACATGAAAATAGGGTATTAAATCCTAGGGCTATAGCAATAACTAAAATCAATAATAAAGACTGAATTTTCAAGTAATGGTATCCGATAAGGTAAAGGTGGTTTTAATTTTTGTTCATTTTCCCACTTATTTCACGATATCTTTCGTGCGTCAGAATGAATAATAGATTCACGAAAACGATCACGACGCATCTCAAACGAAACTTTTTCTTTTTCTTCAAGCAACCAGAAAATTTAATTATATTTTCCTCTCTTACATCTGCTTCTGAAAAGTTGTCAGTTTACGTAATTATTTCAAACTTTGCTGACACGCTAGAACACAATTACAGTATTTATTACGTTCGTTGTTTACCTTCTATAGAACCCCAGATATTTGTATCTAAATGAACTGGCAATCAGCCTAACCGACAGACGGCTCAACTTAAAACAGAATAGTGTTTCATTGTAAGTGACAATAACAATTACTACTTTTTTATATCTCAAACACACGAATTAAAAAGAAAAGATTATTTAGATAGAAAGTTTATAGATTTTTTCCTTAGCACTCATCCATATTCTCATGCGTTTATGAACGTTATTTCAATGTACCTGTGTTGTGTATCTATCAAAATAGAACACTACCCCCAAAATTAGGACAATAAATAAAATGGAATGATACTTGAAAAACGACCATGCAACTGTCATAAAACAGATAAATATTAGTGGTAAAAAATACTTGGCAAATAAATTTTTAACAAGATAATTATATAGCAACGGTAGAAGACCAGAATAATACAGTAGACGTTATTATCGGCAAGAATATCTCGCACAAGTGTTACGCACTGTATTAGTGTTCGAAAAAACACCTTTATACTTAAAATGTAGCTTAGGCTTGTCAAGCATGCAGTTGGCTCAACCACAGTTTCTACATAGTTTCCAGCTGAACCAAATAAGTGACGAGTGTTTCTTTGTTGTTCAACAGTAAGTTACATGTGTTGTGTACAACAAATTCTGGCATTATAAGCCCTCACAGTTAACCACTGAGCCACGGGGAGATCAACATACATGTGTGTCAATAAAAAATACAACTAATTTTCCTGACCTCACAGACAGTTTAATGAGATAGTAAGGAGTGTTTATAAACGAACAAAGTACTAAAGATGTACTAGTACGTTTTTTAAACAACAACACACATCTGTTAAACTAGCTACATCATATATATTTGACCAACCAGACATAATAAACTGGGGCAAGCTATGATAAGGGAACTCAGGGTGCCTTCTAAATAACAACTAACAGGTGTATTTAACATACACACACAAATGAAAAACCATAAAAGGTGATGTTGCCTGCCTGTTTATTATAAACCCAAGTAAGGGATGTACAAGTGAAGATGTATCATTTTTATTGATTTCAGTCACTCCCATTAATTTTAATTTCTTTAGGCTGTGATATCCTTATTTCTCCTCTATTATTCTGTTCATATATAACTTTAAATCTGCGACAGAATAGCAAGTACAAACACACTTTTTATGTAAATTTGTAATTAAAACAAATCCTTGAATTTGTTACGGCCTCTTTTTTGTTAAAAATAATTTAGTGTTACAGCAAAAGATACATATACTTATGTAATTACAAATAGTTTTTGTTCAATAATGTTTTAAATCAAGAAATTAAACAAACCATTGCCTATAGAGTATCATACAATAATCAATTTCCTATGTAGAAGTCAGATTTAGAAAAAATAAATAAACTAGAAGTTTAACTTAAATATAAAAAAACGATTCAAAAATTTCAAAAGAAGTTATAAGAAAAATCAAACTTCTTATTAATGTTTGAGAGAATGATTTCTTAATCTGAACTGAAAGCACATAAGTATTCTTTCAAAACCCAATTCTATTGTATAATTTAGCACATTAAAATATTGTTAACAAGATAACATAATTATGTTGAAAATTAGAACATTTACAGACTCAGATGTTAGCAGCTTTAAATGAATTAATTATAAGATCTTCTACATCATCCAATACATCAGAACTACTTTAGCAGGATTCAAACTTCAGTGAATATTCCAGCTAACTCGATGAAGCAGCTATGATATTTCAACATTACTCGTCAATTCAATTGTATGATAAATAAAAATTATCATGGCAAAACCAAAAATAGGTGTCAATTTCTTTATCTCGTATCATGTTTTAGGGTTTTCTTTCTGTAATATACCTTTTTCAAACAATTTTGAGAAATTTTATTCCTTCAGAAGACAAAGTGCGACACATACACACACACAAAAAAACTTCAACAGAAAAGGTTACACATGCTTCAGTACATGATGAGTGGGTATAATAAAACAATCTATCAGTTTACTTTAAAATTACACTTGGTATTTTAATAAGATATTATTCTACATAAAGAAGTCACAATGAAGAGCTTTAGACTATAAAATTTACTAGGTATCCATGGCAACATTGTTTATTTCTATGAAATAGCTTTAGACTGTATAAAATTTACTAGGTATCCATAGCAATGTTGTTTATCTCTATGAAAGAGCTTTAGACTGTATAAAATTTACTAGGTATCCATGGCAACATTGTTTATTTCTATGAAATAGCTTTAGACTGTATAAAATTTACTAGGTATCCATAGCAATGTTGTTTATCTCTATGAAAGAGCTTTAGACTGTATAAAATTTACTAGGTATCCATGGCAACATTGTTTATCTCTGTGAGTGAGGAATTTCAAATGACATGACATGCATTTAGATTCATAAAAACTAGACTCATCAGTTTAATTTTTATGAAGCTTAAATAATGTTTTTTGTTAACTTCTAGCTGCCCAACACCCTTCAATAAGCAGCTAAATATCTGACAGGAAATTATACAACAGAGGTTTTATGTATACACAACTTACAACCTTGCCGATTCTGTAACAAAGAACAGGATTAAAGCAGAATCACACAATGTATGTACTCCCTTGAACTACATTTTGAATGCATCAGATGGAGACAGCTACTAAGATAGAGTTATTAGCAGCTTTGATATACCACGAACTGCGTATCCTTGTCATCCCTAGACAGATCTATTAAAAGAGTTACTTGTGAAGTTTCTCACCCCTCTTTTCAAATCTCCTTTCCATTACTTCAGGTATCAATGATAAATCTGATACAAAGGGATTTTACCCTCCCAGTCTTTTCAGGCAGACACGCCTCCTTTCAATGACTGGTTCACTCATCTCGTCATGTGACTGATGAAAGGGTTCTACAGTGGTTGAGAAAGTACACACCGTGTGCAAACTAAACAAGTGATGCCAATGGGAACCAAGAGGTGGAAGAACTGTTTGGAACACGATCAATCCTAACTCTAGAAGGGAATACAACTCAGAAAATTAACCAATCTTTAAAACGAAAGATGAAACTTTTACTGCATGCAGATAATATCACACATTACTTTTTTATAGTATGTACAATTGATAAAATCAATAACCACTGACGTAAAACCAAAAGTAGTTATCAAAACATAGACTTTAAGTCATATCAACTAATAAACATCTCTGCAACATATTGTAAAATATTTATCTTCAGCTTCCACTGTCTATAGCTTCCAATATAAAACACTGTAAAAATAAAAAATAAAAATTCCTCATTTGTAAACCATAAAATGAATATTATCATGGGCCAACAAATGTATTCAAAATATGTAAAAAAAAAAAACTTATTTACCTATTTCTCTTTTATATATGTTTAACAAACCAGAGTATAGAGATAAAATTTCATCTTACTTAATTTTGAAAGAAGTAGAAATCACTGATTATTAAACACGGTTGTTTATGTTTTAATGAATGAACTAAACCTTAAACTGCACTTTTCTACTTCTATTATATATATATATATATATATATACAGAAAAATCTTTTAATTATAATGTCATACAATTGTCAAATAGGAAACATTTGATCGTGTAAACATAGTTAAAAGTCCAAGTAAATCTGAGCATTCTTGTACCACTACTTCAAATTATTATCCTATCTGAACCTGTATAAACTATTACATTAGCTACACACAATAACTGGCAGCAGTAAACTTCAGCTTATATTTCAAAAATATATGTCACCTGTGATATTACTTCTACTATTTAAGATGATAAAAAAAAACATTCAAAAACTTTTTAAACAATGGGGTTTAGAATATTTTATTATCAAATATTTCTTAATGTTCTTTCCCCCAATGTTGCATTTTTTCAATTTCATCACAAGCATTATCTAATGCAAGTTTCTTAAAGAACAGATAAAAGTGAAGGCATTTTATCATAATTAAGTTAAACACGTTTTTTTTTCTACTCTCACTTTTGAATAACGATTTTTTGGTGTATAAAAACAACTAAAGAGAACAAAGAAATAAAAAATGTGAAGTCTTGATAAGAATAATAGTTTCATTGTAATTTTTACCCGTAAAATACTTGCACATTTAAAATTTTTAAAAACAATAAAACAGGGTGATATAGCTACATTTCTTATAATTCCAGAGATCCACTTGGTGATTAAACACTGGATGGTCTTTATAACCGAGTGTTGTTTTTTTCCTAACTTGGGCAGAATGATCTCGTTAATTTTTTTTTCTGAAAAACTTCAGCAGAACCTCATCCCTAACGACCATAGACAAAAAAAACAAAAAAAACTCAGCCTTACCCCTCCCTAACAACGACTGGGAAAAAAAATCCCAAGGCTATTTGGCTGAGTATGAACGACTCAAGTTTCTTAACGATTCAGGTTATCAAAAAACGGGGCAACCACGAGGCTCTCTGGCCTACCAAACTAAATAACATGCATGACAAGTGCTGTTATCAAGTCCTGGCCGTTTTATGCACATATATTTAAGTATCCACGTACATGTACGACGGTAAATGACTTTTTTGTCAGTCTAGGGATTGAGAACGAGGTGAAGGGCGGCGGTGACAATCTCACGTGCCTATATATGATACTCGTTCTAACCACCGAGGCTGAAAAAAAAAGAAAACACGAGGCTCCCAGACTGCGTCAATTATCGATAAGGCAGTTAGTTCTATCGTAATACTTTAGTTTGACATCTTGGATAGCAATTTCTTCAAAAATTTTTTTAACAAATAAGACAGTTACATGTCATAAAGCTTTTCTTGTTCACATAAACAGCGTTTCTGGACGTCGGTGAAAAATCGCCATTAAATACAAGGATCTAATCAGATTGATAATAACGCAAAAATTAACCGTAAATACACGTGTAACTTAGCCCATCAAATGTAAGTTAGTTCAATATTTTTGATATATTAAGAAACTAGTAACAAGCGATACAAAATGTTTAATCTACTTCAACTAATAAACTATCACTCTGTATAAATTTTTAGTGTTTGTGGTGGAAATAATTTTATTAGATAAATTTTACTACAGACAGTCTCGAAAATTATCAGCTTGCTGTATATGATAAAACTGAATTAGCCGTATTTCGACCAGAGTTAACATATATATGTTTTATATTAATCAAAGATCCAACGATCAGCTCTTCGATAAGCAAAAAAATTCATCATCACAACAAAATACTTACATAACTCATCACAAAACGTAAGCAATGGTTTTTGCTAAATATCACTCAGTATTGGACGATCGTTGTCCAATCAGCGTCACGACAGTAATCAATGGTTTTTATACACATTCATATCTAGCTCTCTTTTTTTTTTAATCATGATTATTGGTAGAAAAAGTCCTTACGAGTCTTAATGCGCCTAGCAACAAGTAAAATGTGTCGTATTCCGTAACTACCACCCTCTCTTTGGTCCCGATTGTAGGTAGTTTGGACTCAATGTTGTCCAAATTTTCCCTCACATTTCTTACCTTTGTCGTTATTTTGTGTGTGTACATTTTCCGCTTTATAGCGTAATATAGGTTTACAATTCTCATTCAGAATTTATGTCTGGCTGAGTATTAAAGTATATGCCATAGAATCAACCAACTAGTGTTAAAATTAGACCCAGAACTTCTTGTTTTAGTGACAGAATCGCTATTGGGAAATGACTATTATTATTTGGAGTGGAAGGGTGTCTATAGTACATTGATAACAGTGCGAATGTTCCCAGGTTCGGTAATGACTGAAACGATCAAAGCACGAGAAGTTAGTTGTATTGGCTCTTAATTTTTATTTTTTCCACACATGTGAAACTGAATTATTTCAAGACCAAAAAATAAAATGTTCACCTTTTAAAATACTGTGAAACACTGACTCCTAAATTAATTCGATAGGCAGACAAATTCATTTCAATGACGGTTAAAAAGTTTCATGTCTGGAATTCTATACATTATCAATTTTCACTCTGTCTTATTTTCCAAAACTATCGTCCCCGTACTCGGCGGCAAGTCAATGGACAGAGCACAGATAATCCATTTGTTTTGAATTTCGCGCAAAACTACATGAGAGCTATCTGCGCTAGCCGTCCCTAATTTAGCAGTGAGACTAGGGAGAGAAGGCAGCTAGTCAACATCACCAACCGGCACTTCTTGCGCTACTCTTTTTACCAACGAATAGTAGGACTGACGGTCACTTTATAACGCCTCCAAGGGTTGAAAGAGTGTGCATGATCGGTGACGAGGATTCGAACCCAAGACCCTCAGATTGCGAGTCGAATGCCTTAACCACCAGGTCATGCCAGGCCTTATAGCCCATTGTGTAGCTTTGTACTGAACAAAAAATTTATCATATTGATATTGGTTACTGACGCTCTTCCCAATTTTAAGACAAAGTATTCAACATCAAACTAGTTTAAACTTCTAACATGGAAGATATATTTATATTAACTTAAACGTTCAATGCTATCGGTCTCAGTATGCCCCCAAAAGCTCTTTTCATGATATTAAAATCGCCCCTATATTGACTCTAAACATAAAAACGTCGTTAAATTTAAATATCAAATATTTTGTAGATTTTGTAATAATAACAATTACAAGCTTTATAGAAAAATAACTCGCGGGACGAACTGCATACACTTAATATATCAATCATCAGACACACACAGGAGAAACCTCGTGCGAAGCGACTTTAATAAATATGAAATATAAAAACTTTAACATCATTTTACGAACGTCAAATTCTGAAGAAATTAGGTAATCGGTACAAGTTTTAAACACGTTATTAAACGGCATGACTTAACACGTGTTTCCTAATTCAAATATTAATAAAGGTATAAAAACTGCATATAAACATTGTATAGCTTAAATACATAGCAAATTCAAAAGCAGTGTATTTTATTTAAATCAAACAATGCACCTTTACCATTCATTACAATTTGCCCCCCAGTGGCACAGCGGTATGTCTGCGGACTTACAACGCTAGAATCCGGGTTTCGATACCCCCGTGTTCCTTACTTTAAATACACTTAAGAGTTTTCCACGTTGTCCAAAACGTTATTTTTGTAGCTAACTTTAAATATTGAATACAGTTACTTTTACTCAGAATAGGCAGTGGCTTATATTTATCTGGGCGGTCAATAAGGAATTTTGCACTGACCACATTCTGTCACCTGATGGCTCAGCGGTAAGCTTGATAGCTTAATAATGCTAGATGTAGAGGTGCGATCCCTGCCTTAGGCACATCACAGACAGCAGCTTTATTATGTTTAAAAAGTCACGTATTTCCTGCCAGTTTCTTCAGAACATCAGTAGACGTCACAACTGCATGTGAACACTAGTTGTGTACGGCCTTGTTGTTTAATATATATATTGTGAGAGCGAGGAGGGGAGAAATTTATCAAGTTTCTCCTAAAAAGTCTCAACGAGTAACTTGTATTATGACAAACCTACTCTGAACAGAGAGTAGGTAGCCAGTCAGCTTCACCCTATCACCCATGCTTATGGACTGACTGGCACTCTTATCACGCTTAAAGTGCGGAAAATAGTTTGTGGTATCACATGTATTCAAACCCTGTTCGCCAACCCTTCATCAAGAAATAGTACACGATAATTACACGTTCTTCTTACTTCAGTTTTCAAACTGGTTAATAAAAGCATCGCATCCTGGTCCTTGTTTCAAATAAGTCATGACGTATCTTACCGAAATGATAACAAGCAGTTTTCTAAATGTCTTCAACAGAGACATAGAAGTCTTGCGCGAAAACATTTGAAAATATCCTAAAGTAAAAATAAAAATTTCTTTCTTCCTTGATCACTTACTAAAATAGCCTTTTTTTTTTTTGGAGGGAGGGTACGAATCAATACATTACTGTTTTAAAAACACAATCCATCAGATAACAGAATCCACGGCCATACTTTTTTGTGACAGTTGCTTGTACTCTATATAATCAATCAGATAAATCTGTACACACACATACACATATAAAGTATATTTACTTAAGTAAGACTGTCGTGTGACTTCATATTCGTTAAACGACTGGTTCAGTGGAGTGGCTAATTTGTTAACGTCTGAAACAAACCCATTTTTACTAAAAAAAAAGTTCTGCTTTCAGTTAAAGAAAATAAAAATAATCAGAACACTGATTTTTGTATAATCCCTAAGCGATATATATATATATTGTTTCTTTTATAACAAAAACTAAATTATGCAAACAAAACAAACTCAAATATTCCAAAATCTGATTACTGATTATTTTCTTATTCACTTTGATATTTATGTTGGCACAAGTTATAGATTATATACAATACATTATTCAACGTGTATAAACTACACATCCACGTGGCTGTGCAGAACCTTCCGACATAGTAACGTTCCCATAAAAAACTCGTTCAAAAAATATATAATTACCAGAACAATTATACGTACTACTTGTCCACGCCTATTTAACCAAACCAAGTACGATACGGTCTTTTATTGATACAACACAACCAACTTATACGCCTATTTAATCAAAACCTAACTAGCAAACGGTCTTCTAATGGTCCATATACAGTTTCGAACCTTAAAAGTTACTTCTTGAATGGCTTGTTGGTTTTGTTTTTGTAATTAAGCACAAAGCTACACAATGGGCTATCTGTGCTCTGTCCACCACGGGTATCGAAACCCGGATTCTAGCGTTGTAAGTCCGCAGACATACCGCTGTGCCACTGGGGGGGGGGGGCTCTTGAATAGCATCAGAACAACATATACAAATGAAATGCAAAAACTTGGTAGTCGTGTACAGAAGGCTGTTTAACTATTTTGAAACGTACAGCCCAAAGGAAAATACCCTGATTTTATTCTTGCTGTCTTCGCCTACAAAAATAAATATGCCAGTAAAATGTTGCCCTCCACTCTGAAATGACCACTAAAATTTCTAAGAAGTTTTGGACAATTTTCACGTGGTCTACACATTTCTGATTATAAAGTCCACTTGGATATGTGTGTGTGTGTGTCACTAAGGGTAGATTCAAACACTGGTTTCCGCCATAACCAATATTAAGATGTCCAATAAAGACAGCTCCCCAGTGGCACAGCGGTATGTCTGAGGACTTACAACGCTAGAAACCGGGTTTCGATACCCGTGGTGGGCAGAGCACAGATAGCCCATTGTGTAGCTTTGTGCTTAATCACAAACAAACCCAATAAAGACAGCCACAATTGGAGTAGGCCTAAACTGCCATTTACAGATCAACTAATCCTTCCTTATTTCATAAATTTTCTAACAAGTAACAACAGCATACATAGATATAAATAAGGGCTTTAACATATGCGTCTACCTTTTTGAGCTAAGTCTCGAATTTTGATGTATACATGAGGGTATTTTATCACAGATACTTCTTCTACTGTGATATCTTATACAATTTACACAGACTATTTGTCTGATTATACGTACGGCCACACACACACAGGAAACTAGTAAATTAAGCTAAGGAATGAAGAACTGTTTACATATAAACATTTTTTAATATTTTGTTTGTTTTGTTGAATTTCGGTGAAATCAAGATGACAAATCCCAGGAATAATTCAACAGTTAAAATTAGAAATGTACGTCAGGATAACCTCGTACATAGGCCGTTCAAGTTAACTCTGTTACGTAATTTTTGTTTTGAATTTCACGCAAAGCTACAAGAGGGCTATCTGCGCTAGTCGTCCCTAATTTAGCAGTGTAAGACTAGAGGGAAGGCAGCTAGTCATCACCACCGCCAACTCTTGGGCTACTCTTTTACCAACGAATAGTGGGATTGACGGTCACATTATAACGCCTTCACGGCTGAAAGGGCGAGCATGTTTGGTGCAACGGGGATTCGAACCCGTGACCCTCAGATGGCGAGTCGAGCGCCCTAATCACTTGGCCATGACGGGCCAGCTACTCGTGAGCTAGCTATCCCTAATTTAGCAATGATAGACCAGAGGGAAGGCAGCTAGTCAACACTACCCACCATCAACTTTTGCGCACCAACGAATAGTGGGATTGATCGTAAGATAACAATTCCCCCAAGATTGAAAGAGCGAGCGTGTTCGGTGACGAGATTCGAACCCGCGGCTCGTACATTATAAGTCAAGATCCCTAACCACCAGGCCATGCCAGATCGATTTTTTGTAATCTTCAAATCGTTTTCTAATAAACATATATTAATTAGAACACATCATTCAACCCTTATAAAAATGGTATAATACTATCCAATACAAAGCAATACTTGGTTTCCTAAGTTGTATTTTTCTACCTGTATGTTTTAAATTGACGCTTTAAAAATGTAAAAGTTCTAGAAAAAAACTTACATTCTTAAAACATGATCACGTCGAAACCTTTTTTCTGTCCCCCCGGTGGGTATGTGGTAAGTTTACAAACTTACAACGCTAAAATCTGGGACTCATATCCTCGCGATGGGCAGAGCGCAGATAGTCCATTATGTAGCTTTGCGCTAAAACAAACCCTAAATAATCACTATTTATCAACTCGCTTATCAAAAGTAAGTGTTTACATAAAATGTGTTTTAACTGCTATTTCTGTATTAAGTTCCTGGCAAACTTTACTGGAACTTAGCTTAATTTACTAGTTTCCTGTGTGTGTGTGGATCAAAAGTAAGTGTTTACATAAAATGTGTTTTAACTGCTATTTCTGTATTAAGTTCCTGGCAAACTTTACTGGAACTTAGCTTAATTTACTAGTTTCCTGTGTGTGTGTGGATCAAAAGTAAGTGTTTACATAAAATGTGTTTTAACTGCTATTTCTGTATTAAGTTCCTGGCAAACTTTACTGGAACTTAGCTTAATTTACTAGTTTCCTGTGTGTGTGTGGATCAAAAGTAAGAGTTTACATAAAATGTGTTTT
>NW_013667867.1:34787-51837 GCF_000517525.1 Limulus polyphemus | reverse complement strand
TGTATATATATACACACACACACACAATTCAATTAAATAATACATGCAAGATGTACATAGAGATAATAGTACAGGAATTTTCAAAAATTATTCTAAAATATAACATGACATTTTGTGATTTTGACAGGTTTGCACCAGAGATTATGGTAAAAACAATGCAGCAAAAAAATTAAGGAAATTAAACCAATTTAACCATCAGTCTGGTATGGACTCAAAAACTGCTATTATTTGACAGATTTTGTGTTCCTCCCTGTTGAACTTGTTAAATCCTTGTTCTAGATGCTTCTCAAAATTGTCAGTTTACTTCTTAAAATACATCATAACAGTGACAATAATCAAGAATCATAATTAAATTGAATAATATCATCTCTCCCATGGTTAAATACATTTCTCATGATCACTCCTTTTTGTTTTTACAATTAAAATTTCTATTCATTCAGTGTTTGAACTAAATATTTACTGTAGTATAAGATGTTAAAGAAGATTAAACATCTCAAAATATCAGTCACACTTGGTTAGTAGTAAAGCCAATAAAATTTTAGGATGTATCTATAAACATATTCATTACAAATAAAAAAAAAGGTAACTATCTCTAAGAAAATAAAAAGTTAGGCCTCACTTGGAATATGTAGTTTTGTCTCCTTATCTAGAAAAAGATTATTAACTTACTGGAAAGGGTTCAAATGAAAACTACTAGAATGATTCCAGAAACAGTAAGGTTATCTTATAGGGGTGGAATAAGATCTCACCACTTTCTTGCTGTTGAGGAAAGACATGTAAAGATGTTTTTACTGAAATTTAGATTATCTGGGAGGTCCACAGGATAAAGGCCTTATTTCTTTGTGCTCCAGTTAAAATAGGTTTTCTTTTCTTACAGGTTGATTGACTTTACACAAGTTTAAGAAAGGAAATCAATATTTTCCTGAAACATATAGAGTGGGTTTAAACTTTTACTTTTCCCACAAGTGGGTGTGCAATGACAGTCTTGAAAGACCAAATGGTCATTCCTTTTCTGAATGAATACATTACACATCATTGACCTAAAATAAGTTTCGTACATAAGCTATTTTTGCCTCCTCATTTCAATAAGTTACTTGTTTCTAACTATCATATGGTATGATGAAAGGAAACAGAAATACAATCTAACAAAAGCTTACTTTTTTATTTTTTGATTATTCCATCCCTGTTATATCTCCAAATAATTAAAAAACTGTATCCTACACACTTAGCTGCAGAAACTGAGTATCTGGAGAGTAAGATATTCAATTTTACATAATTTTGTTTACAGAAAAGTATAATAATTCTTTAAAAAAAAGAAAATCAAATTAAAAATAAACCACTAACTTCTCGCTAATCTTGGTATTTTCAATCAACATACAAATAGTAGTAAAAAAAAGTCCACTTCTCAAAATGAAAATTTTAAACAATGCAAATAAGTGTATAGTTTTAAATAAAATAACATAAAGTAGATATTCAAAATACAAATTATTAAGCTACAAGAATAGTCATACATTTTCAGTTACGTTTCCTCACAGCTGTTCAACGAGTATATTTTTTATCAATCACGTAACATATAAGGGGGAATATCCCAACACGTCCACATGTTTTCTGACGGGTTTCTTACATTCCCGTAGGATTGGATGATAATGTACATAATTACATTCCATAGAAGATCAAGGAGGTTTTCTCTCTTAATAATAAATTTATCCAGGGCATCATTCATATATCTCATAATTTATCAATACACAGTATTTCATCATCATAACACATCCATTTTCGTCTGAAATGATCATATATCTTTGTCATAAAGGACTTATAAAGTTCAGTCACTTGCTATTTCATCTTTAAATTTATATGTTATTATCCTTATATATATATATCAGTTGGGCAAAAGTGACTACATAGTTGTTTTATTTCTGACTCTTATTCTAAAACAAATAATAAATGTATTGATTTCACTTATCTTTGTAATATTTTCTTTAGTTCCAACTGTATCATTGTATAGTAACATTTTCCCCACCCTGTATGTGTATATATAGACAGTCTTTCAAGCTTAGATGAGTTGATGGTCCATTATCACAGATAGAAATAACACTAACATGCTTTTCTAGAAACAATGCTGTGTTACATATACATATATACACATGATCCAACTAGCTGAGAATAGTTAGGTCTATAGAAGTGTGTTTTGATTCATGTGGAGTTAATAAAATTAATTAAAAACAGTCAAAATGAAACAACCTTCTTTTGTTCAATTTGACTGTTCAACAATCATTTTTCAGCACGCTAAATATCCTGAATTTTGCAAAAATATATAAATATATTAGATTCTACAATGTACAAATTCAACATTGGTTTGTTTTTATATCAAGCAACATTTTTTATGCAATCATCATATAGTCTTATGTTCATTAGTCTGTAAATGTGCAACTAAAAAAAAGTTCATATTCTCGAGGTTTCATGTTACATTCACAAATATATACAACAGCCACTTGAGCTTATCAGTTCAAAAAGTGTAATGTAGATTTTTAGGTTTATAAATATTATCAGCATACACTGTAGAAAAAAGTCTGACTGATTAGAAAGGGATGGAAATTGTTTTATTGTTATAAATGTTCGGTTAGTATTTTGACACATAATATCTTTGAAGGACATTTCCATAACTGAAAAACTTCACTTAAAAGCAAAATAAAGTAACAAGCTACAGAAGAATAAGATATTATGGTTCATACAGGAATCTGTTTCTGATACATAGGATTTTATTAATAAGAGATGTGAAAAATGTAACTGTTGCATCAAAGAAAATGAAATTTGTTAAACACAGAAAACAGACAAGATTTTCAAGTCTCACAAAAAGAATGAAGGGGAGGGAAAAAAAAATATGCAATCCTCAACAAAATGGTGAAAAGAAAAAGGAATCAAATGAAATGGCTATAAAAGAGTAAAGAAAAAAATCTGCGATGATTAAACAAATCAAATCTAGTTCTTTGGGCATGATGTGAAGAGGTGAGTATTGTAGATGATGAGAAAAAATTCAACCTTGAATTAGGGCATCTACCTCTAAAACGAAAGGATGCAAAACTAAATAAAAAGTGATAATTGTGGATCAAGAGATGTGGCATAATATCAATCTCTATCTGACATAGGTGTCTATAAATTCAATTTATAAGTCTTAAGATTAAGATACAATATTGTTAGAAAGACTTGATGAAGTTTAGATAACAGGTCTGCAATAATTTTTATGATTCTAAAACCACGACAAGCTTGAACCACAATAAGAAAAGTAAAGTTTAAATGAGCAAGAATAGTATCAAAACAAGAAAGCATGAAAAACTTATCTACTACCCCCCAAGTAACTCCGTAAAAGATGAGAATGTACTGTCTGCATGGTACAAAAAAATACAGTTTTTAGTAGATTTAGAAGGAAAGGATTCAAATAGGTCATTATTTTTATGTATGAAAAGAGAGATAACCACAGGAGGAAGAAGAAACAGGAAACCCAACATTACAAGATACCAATATTAGGATTCCAAAATATGAGTATGCAGAAAGACCCTGTTATCAAATCAATGATCTAACAGAGCCTACTAGTGAGTACGTTAAGATCATGAGCCAAGAAGCATTGTCCCCAAAAATACAAAGATAGTTAAGACAAAGCTCACAAGACAAATATCAACAAATCTTGCAGCTAAAAGTAAAAAAGGGCTTCATGCCAGAATTAGATACAAGTGTATAAAAGTATTCCTATGTGTGGATTGGAAACTGAGTAGGATACCCATAAAGAAAAATCTACATTCTTGTAAGAAGTCTCAAAAATAGCAAAGTATAGCACAAAAACCAACAATAGCTCAACTAGAAAGGAATATTGATTACAATACTTTTTTAAGATAGGGTAAAGGAAAATTAAACTTCCACATCCAGTGGTAAGGCAAACAGGATTTTAGGTTGTATCTACAGAAATATTGAACACAAGTCTAAAGAGGTTATAATTTCATTGTATAGGTTGCTGGTTAGGCCACATTTGGAATATGGTGTTCAGTCTTGGTCTTCTTAACTCAAGAATGACATTGAATTGTTGGAAAGGGCTCAGAAGAGGGCTACCAGAATGGTGCCTGGGATGGAGGGGTTATCATATGAGGATAGGTGAAGATCCCTGAAATTGTATTATCTTGAGGGGATCTGATTGAGGTGTTTAAGATTGTAAATGGAATTGATAGTGTTGATGCATCATCTTTTTTCATACTTAACAGCAAGAATGGTAGAACTAGGGGACACAAATATATATTTTGGCAAGGTAGGAGTCATCTTCAGCTAAGTTATATTTTTCTGATAGGTTGGTTAGCCTCTGGAATGGATTGCCCTCAGATGTTGTAGAGGTAGTAAATTTAAGTGAGTTCAAGAGAAAGCTTGATAACTTTATGAATGATAAGACCTGGCCTCTAAGATTTTTTAAAATAGTTTTAGATTAGTTTAGAGGATGGAACAGCTGAGATAAATCAATAGGTCCCTTGGTGTCCCTACACATTATGTTATGTCAAAACAGGTCACACCATAACTATTAAAACTCTCTACCATGAAAAATTTAACTACCAAGTAAATAGATTACTGTGATTTTGTACAGAACTCTGATGGGGCCTCATTTAGAATATTATGGACTGTTTTAGTCTCCCTTTTATAGAAATTATGCCTACAAGCCAGAATTAGTGCACAGATTGGCAACTGTAATGAGAAGTGGTTTACGTAATTCAAGAAGAGGATTAAAGTTTCCTCTGGTGCATAATGAACTAACAGAAAATTGAAACAGGCATTTTAAAATTTCCAAATATTTGCATGATCTACCTCCGAGTGGTCCGTTTGATTTACAGAATGGAAAGTTCAGAAGCAAAAATTTCCCATGAAGGGCTGTGCGTACAAGTTTTGGAGCTCAATTAAAAGTTATTCTTCATTATTTGTTCTCTTTTAGTTATAAACTTATGAAATAATTTGCTGAAAGATGTGTGTAAAGTGTACTTAGTTCAGAGTTAATTACATTTTAGTTGGGTATTATAAAGAATCAGGATTTTAAGAAATATGAAATAACCATGGCTTGAACTGAAGACTCAGCTCACATAAATGTTCTGATGCCCATGCTCTACCAATTTAACAACAAAGAGTAGGTGAATGTGAGGTTGTCATTGTTTGGGTATCTTAATCAACCCAAATGATGTTCTGTTTCTCATATTTCACATTCTTACATACAACTAAACCCATAAAGTCTTATTCTTACAATCTTTTGCAAAGACTTACTGCACTGCTTTAATGTAACATATGAGCAGAAATGAACCATTTGTTCCTTCAAGGCTGATGATGGACATTCACCCAAAAAGAAAAACAAAATTTATATCCACCCTATATTTCGGGGAAATTCAAACAACTTCCAATGACAACTCATTCCATAAGCTAATCACTTCATTAGAAAATTGTAACTGTCTTAACTGGAACATAGTATGTCTTTTACAAATCTTAAACTTATACCCCGCCTCCCCTCCCATCCTCTTATCTTCAGAACAGAGGCCTTTTTCCTATGGATCCCTCACAGTCTTGTAAACATAAATAAAATCACCTCTTACCTTTCTTTTCTCAAGAGAAAACAAGTTAAGGGTTTCCAACTATCCCCATTGGACAATTTTTTTTCATTCCCAGAATCACCCTAGTAGCTACCCTTTCTTAGGTAATGAGATTAAAACTGTACCAATGCTCTGAGTAACTATAGACTTAAAAGATAAAGTTTCTTTAACTTTTATTCAGTTTAAATGGATCAAGCACTCTAATGTCTTTTCTCCAAATTAACATAACTTATGTGATGTTGTAGCACAGTTACTTATGGAAGATCCATAATGGAATATAACTGCATAACAATTAGCATATTGTTAAAAAACACTTGTAAAAATGTGAAACAGGTGAACATCAACCTGTCCTAACTAAGCCTTGAACCCTGAACTCTTAAGATTGATGTTCTACCCAAGTCTTCTCATTCATTAAAATACAATTAACACAGTTAATACAATGGATATATTACAAACTAATGATAACATATTACCAACAATATGGTAGTAATATACTGAATGGCAAAAGCATTTTTTTTAAACTGCCATTAAAACTGTGTAAAATTTTAACTAAAAACATCAGTCATCATTTTAAGATAGAAAGCACTAATGTTTTCATCTTAAGAAGACTGTTTATTTATTAAGTTCAATAAAAATACTTATTACAAACTTCAAATACAAATCTTGTTCTAAAGCAGTCCCATCACAAACTTACAAAACTCAACAATTTTCAATAGTAACTTCATACTACATATAAATTGTTGAGTGTTGTATCAGAATTACAAATTTATTTTCTTTTGTTATATTCTCCATTAAAATGGTATTCACCACTTGACAGTCATCTTTATTAGTATTCACTAAAATACCAAACTTCTGTCTTGCCTCAACTGTGAATTTGTTTTATGGCTCAAGCTAAAGAAAAAAAAACAGTCCTATCAATAGAAAAAGGAATAATCTTCCCCATTCCCACTAGGATATTATTTAAATCATTTCAGCAAACATACAATTGTCAAAACTTGCTTAAATTATTTTACGGTTTTGAGATATTTTTCTTGATATCAAGATTATATATAATTTCTCATGTTTACAAGAAGTCTACACAATCACTACCACAGCATAAAATTCAAAGTATGATGAAAGTCACGAACTTTTAGAATTGCTATTAATATCACTAATAGTAACATAAAAAGCATAATAAACCTTCTTTGATGCATGTTTAGAAATGCGTGGTTTCAAAATGCATGTCAGTTATTAAACTTGTCAGGATATTATGATTTTTTTTTTTCACTTGAACTTTATCGTAAAAAAATGCATGTTTATATTATTTAAAAATGGAGTCAAATCTAAAATTCTAAGTACAGGTTTCAACTAAAGCCTTGCCGGATTATAGAAAAGGAAATCTTAAGACGAACTAACACAGTGCCAATTACATGATGGTTATTTCACCATTCAGTAAAGAGTAGGAAAAAAAACTAAAATATTACAGATAATTTACATAAATAATAAAACAAAAGGGCTGGCTGCGTTTACACACATATACAGATGTCAAGTTTTGGAACGTTTGAACAAATCACCCAACAGCAGTACGCAAGAGTCATGACAAGCCCACGTACCAATCACTTAACGTTATGCAGCGCATCAAATGCGCTGACCGCTTTAGTTTGACTTGGTACTATAGGGTATAGACCATAGTTACCAAGCCCAAAATATTCAATGTTACTAAGTTATATAAATCAAATTATTAAATTTAGAAGCATTAACAAAAGACATCTTAAATCATATACAAATGTTCCATATTACGTAAAACTCTCATTCAAAGTTAACGCATATATTATGCTAATATATGCATAAATGTGCAGAAAAAAAATCACCTCACCTGTCTTGCGGTCAGGCGACGTAGACGCCGTATCCGCCATGTTGAAGGTTCGATTTAGTTCCGGAAGTTGATCGAATTTCTTGAAAACTTTATAAACAAACTTCTTTGAATTTGAAATAACGAAAATATAAATGAAATTTTCGTTAAATTAACTGAAATCTTTATTGAAAAATATTGTGATATTTCTAGTGTTAAAGGTTTGAAAAAAAAAACATATAACCAACTTTTTTTATTACTTAGTTAAAGAGGAAAAATACTTCCACTACCCATTCAGCAACCAATGAAAGTTACGTGTAACTTTTATTCGTACTTGGAAATCTAATTTATTTATTTACTATTTATTCACCTTAACAAATCAACGATTGGATTTTTGAAATATGTAACCAATAATTAAATAATATTTTACGTAATGCGGTCCTGTTAATTTGATAACAATTCAATATGGCGAATATAGAGAGTAGTAGGTGTCGAGGTATGGAGAAAAACTTGTTAAACTTTCGATGGAAAATACTATTTAACATACTTAAAAGAGTTGGTGAACATTTGACAATGGCAGAAGTTAAGCTTCTTGTTTTTCTTACCGGAAGCGCCATAGATGAAACAACAAAATCAAGAATTCGAAATGGCAAAGACTTAATCATGGCATTAATCAAATGTGGGGCTTGTGATGAAAGTAATTTGCGGAGTATTATACATTTGTTAAAATGTATCAAACGCTATGATTTGTTGCATTTAATAAGTGCTAAAAACAAAAGAAAAGGTAAGAGCCAATATATATCATTATCTGAAAGTGAAATTAGAACAGTTGCTTAGCTTTATGTATCTGGAACTGAAACTGAAAAGTAGGGTAACACTGTGACTTAGGCCTAACGTATTTAGTTGCTATAAATTATAATTAGTGTGGTATTATACTTGTAATTGATACATAGTATTGTTATTAATAATAGTACTTTAGTGACAGTGTAGCATTAGTAGTAGTGTTAATACTAATGTTAATTGTACTTTTGTAGCCACGAGGCTATAAATATACATAATACAGACAACAAGGGACCATTTGATCTATCAGTCATTACTCCCCCACCTTTGAGAAAAGTAAAATATTAAACCCACATTCTATTTTTCAGGAAATCGTCTATTTTACTCAAATTCCTTCAAGGTGCTGTTCTTTATTACTCCTTTACAGCTGGTGCCAACTCATACCATAACTTTGCATAAGCCAATCATCCTGTTAAAAAAATATATTTAATTGTAAACAAGTCTGTCTTTTCCAAATCTGAAATTTGTATCATCTCTTATTATCTTCAGAATATAGCACAGAGAAATCAGAGTCCTTTATCCTATTTATGTCTTTTATAATCTTGTAAAGTTAAATAAGATCATCTCTTACCAATTTTATCTGAAGATAAATTAAATTAAGAGATCTTTATAACTATAAGATTAGCCACCCTTATATGAAATTATCTTACTTTTAGTGATCATCTTTTGTAATGGAAAACATTCTAGAGAATCAAATAAAAAAAGGTATACAAAGTAAATTTACTTTAATGAAGTATATCAAATAAAAATCAAAATGAATTAAGCAAAGGAATATCTTGCCATACTAACCTGTTATTTTTCAAGAATGCTACTTGTTGCCTTGAGGAAGAAAAGAATGTGTGCTTGTTGTAATTAAGATTTTCCAAAAGCTTTTGATAAGGTTCCACACAAAAGATTAGCTGAGAAAATTGGAGAAAGACAAGATAATTGAATTTTAGGAGAGTTGTTGGATGGGGAGAAAAAATGTTATTAATTGAGCCCAGTCAAAACTGGATCCATGTTTCTTACTAGTAGATTACCTCAAACATTTCATTCTATAAATATAATTATTATTACTGTAATAACTATAGTAGAAATCACAATCTGTCAGGATCATACTTTTGGTATCGTTATGCAGTTTGACCACCATATAACTAGTCTTTTTCTAACTCCAACTAATGTGAATTTCTTGGCTAATCTTTTGTCAAAAAGTTTTTGAAAATTCAAGTACACCAAGTAAACATCCTTTCATTCAGATAAGTAACATCCTTTAAAATAGATAATATATTAGTCGGGTGAACCCATGCAAGCTTTGCTTTATAATAGAATATTTTACTAAATGATTTTATAAAGCTTCTTTCATCACTTACTCAATAATCCTTCCCATAGTGGAAGCCTAACTGGCTTATAATGTCAAGATCAACCCCTTTTAAAAATAAAAGTGGCATAAGCAAATTTCCAGTCCTCGGACATCCATCCAATTTCTTTTAATCTACCAAAAATGAAAAAGATACTCATGTACCTGATCTTTGACCTTCCTTAAAACCCTGGGGAAAATATTGTCTGTCTATGGTACTTATAATTTATCAATCTTTCTACTTACCACCAGAGGATTCACATTGATTCAGGTTAATTCCAGCATTTCTCATAGAATGCTAAGGATCAGGAATATTGCTTATGTTTTTGACAAAAACAGAAGAGAATGCTTCAAAGTTCAGTCGACTCATAGTCTTCAAAATTAATATTTCAATAAGCATCTTCTGAGAGCCCAATTCTAACATTTTGCTTAACATACTTTAAAAAAATGCAGTGGCTAGACACCCGGCAGCTGGGAACCATATTTCAAATGCTAAAGACCTGTTAGTTGAAAATTGTGAATATTTATGAGCTACAACAACGGTAATGTAATAATATAAGTAATGATGATAAATAATGATAACTTCAAAAAAAATGTTCACAATTTATGTATGTATGTATATATATGTGTGTATATATATATATATATATATATATTTTTTTTTTTTTTTTTTTTTTAATTATCTTATGGGGAAGCTTATTAATGGTGTGAATGTGAAATTATGTACTGCTGGGCATCTAGTATTTCAAGGATCATTCCCAGTAACTTGTAGCAAACACACTCGCCAATCAACGCTATTCAAGAATGACTATCAGTATTTATTTTTCCAGTGCAAAAGTTTTATTCAAATCATTTCATTCAACTTGCAAACAAATCAGTCTCGTAATTTACTCATTCTCTAAGGAAAATGAGAGCTGATCATAGCTCATCGATATTCAAGTTTTTGGAATGCCAGGTATTTAGTATTTGAAAGTTAATTCCTGGCTACTGGGTATCTAATGGCTGACTTTCCTGTTATATTTTTCCTTTTAGAATCATGCATATCTAGAATTTAAAGCAAATTTTGTTTATAGATATTTCACCTTTAACTTATTATCCCCATTCACTAATTATGTTATTTCATAACCTCAAAATTTACTCTGAAAGTCAGGAAGTAAAATTACGTCTTTTTTTTATTATTTCAACATCTAATACAATATCAAAGCTAATTATGGAATGATCACTTTTCCAAAAATATTCCCCTACTTCAACTCTTACAATTATATTCTCATTAATGGTGAACAATAAATCTAAAACAGCATATTTTCTGGTGGCTGACCAATTGATATAGAAAGCCATCACTTCAAAAAATCTTTTCCTCACTATCTGTCTCCATAAGATTCCATTGAATGTGTCTAAAATCAAAGACTCCCATAATTCACACATTGGTATTCTTATTAATAGTAACCCTGATCTCATACAAATTCCCAATTATCTCATCTGTCTGATTAGTTGGACTATAACAATGAACAATTAAAAACTTGAAATCCACGATTGTAACCCATATACATTCAAATCTTGATAACAATTTCCTATTAGACTGCAGTTCATCTCTTATTTCAAGATCCAACCTTATTAAATAATTTATAACTTGTGTGGAATTTCAAAATAATTCCTGTTATCAATATTCTTGAAATCTAACTCAAGTTTCAGTATTTTTTACCAAGAACATCATCACAAATTTTTGATACTTTAGTCATACTTCCATACTTATTTATTAGTAAAGAAGTCAATTTTGCATAATGTGTAAGGGAATTTTTCAACGAAATAAATTGTAAGTACTTTCAGTTAAGTAATAGCAATCTGATGTCAAACATTGTCATGGTTAGTAGCCCATATGATCACCTAAGTCTAGTTTAACTGTTACTTATTAATCTTAAATTATTATTACTCTTAATGGACAATGGATATCCAGAATACTTGATAAAAGAAAATAAAGATAAATGCCAAGAATAAGCAGAAGAAAAAAATGCAGGCAACTTTATTTACTTAGTGTGGTTAAGATCACTCTGAAAACATATAAAAGATATCAAAATTAAAACATTTTTCAGTAAACATAATATAGTATGGTCTCAGTTATTGCACATTAAATCATTTAAACACTTAATAGAGAATGAAAGTGACACTTATCCCCCTTAAATATGGACTCTAAAACTAACAAAAGTCAGTTTTAAGGGGTACAGGTATATATTCTACAAGACATTGTAGTATTAATCAATGTTCCCTCAATTATTTTCATCCATATGCGGAATGCAATTTTTCATGTGTGGCAATGCGTGAATGCTCACTACCAGTTTTTTTTGGGGGGGAGGGGACTTGTTGGAACAATAAGTCACTTTGCAGTGTTACCAATTCATTATTTGGGCTTTAGGCCTGTCTATTGCCAGAGTCATTAAGGTCGTCAATGTGTTGAGACTCTTCACCATTCCTGAGGATGTGCTCAGCACTTGATTGGTTGTTGTGCGGCTGCACAGCTTAGAAGAGACACTTGTACTAATCCCTCTGTAATAGCCCATCATGTGAAAGAAGACAACCATATTATAAAATGCAGTAATGCTAAAATAAAGGAATATGAAATAGAGCAGGGTGATTAGTTTAATTTGTTAACTGATTAGTCCTCAAGCTCATAAATTGTCTAAAGTCAACTAATTGGTTATTTTCACAAGACTAATCTTCTTGTTTTGGGTTTGTTAAAGACATTTTCAATTTAACATTTGTTAAATATGATAGACATCTTCCCATACAACAAATCAGGACCAGGTACTTTTTTAATCCAAAACTGTTGTACATGAATATGTAGTACAAAACTGGTACAACCTAAAAATACAATTAGTACCATCCCATAGGTTTTTCCCTACACATAAACTAATTATTTGTTAAAATAATTGTCCTTATATTGCATCTCATTAAACTAGTAAAAATACTTGTCACACTGTGTGATAGATAGTATATAATCCAGTAAAAACCAATTCACTCTGATCCTAAAATTGCAAACAGTACAAGAAAACTTGTGATGATAACTGTTTTATCAGAAATATTAAAAACATGGTGGAACCAAAATAATCTTTAATTAAATACATTTGTATAATAATTAACAATTTTATATGTAATAAAACAAAATTTTAAGTGGGATTTTGCATATATAATGTTAAAATGAGTAATGCTTTTACAGTACAGGCTGGAGGAAACTGTAGAAACACGTGCATACTAAGAAATCAATAAATTAAATATAGTTTACTTTTCTAGACAGTGTTTATGTAAATAGGTTATTGACTTAATGATGTTATGTTATTAGTTCATGTCAAATAATTTCTGATAAACATGGGTAACTGTGCAAGTTATTCAGCAATCAACATTTTTTGAACAAAGAAAGACTATTGAATATTAACTTGACATAACTTTTGTTTTATTAAAGCATTCTCACCATAAATAACACTGTTTATGTTTGTAACTTGTAAATTAAGTTAAAACTACACTATTTTATAGTTCAAACAAAGTTAACATGAATAACTGTGACTAACTATTTAATCAATGGCCACTAGGCTACACTTTAACATTTCTGAGCTGTGTACAAATATACTGTTGTACCGAAGTAAGTGGTATTAGCTCTTGTGGCTTGTGTAAGTTCACTTGGTATATATCTGAAGCTGAACAAGTTTGTTTTAGTTATAGTAAAGCTACTTTAGTGTCACAGTTAATCTCACTATTCCTTGGTAAAAAGAGGAGGGTAAGAGTTAGTGGTGGGTACTAATGGCCAGTTGGCTTATCTTTGGTCAGCAATTCAAAATTAGGGATGATAAGAGATAGCCTTAGTAGCTTTGCCATAGCTCAGAAACAGAGAGACAAATGTAATGTCCTTGAGTAAGCATGTGTGGTGGAAATGGGAACCATATCAATTAACCTCAAATCAACCACACTAATCACCAGACCCATGCAGGCCCAAAGCTGAACAAACTTGATTTAATCAAAATTAATGGTGATAAGTCATAATGGCAATATTTTAATTATTTGGAGTAATTGAAGACAGTAACATTTGAAAATGCTACTTTCAATCAGTTGGTTATTTTTTTAAATTTTAATCAATCATAATTCCAGTTAATCTGTAATTTTACATGTTACTGATTGATATAATTGATGCTCATAGTTAATTGATTAAATTAGTTAATCATTTAACTGTAATATGAATTAAGAGCCCAGTTTCTCATACATCTTTTTAACAAGAAGATCCAGGATTGAAACCTAGCTCTTGACACCACAAATAGCCCTCCTCGGGAATTCCCTGAAGACAGCAGTAGATCATCAGTCAAAAGATAGGATGTAAAGTAATTGGTAAATAAGAAATTAGCAGTTAGGTTTGGGCAATCATGAGGACTGCTAACCATGACAACAAAACAAATAATAGTAAAACACACAGTATTATATGTAGCTCCTAGTCAAAAACTGTAGTAAATGGAACAAGCTGTCAGAAACCTTGATGTCAGAGAAACTAGTTTTAACCAATTAGTGCATCATCCTCTTTAGTCTCACATTGTCTAGTTTATCTAACACTAAATATCCAATACAATACATTACCTCCACTCACATATAGCTATTCTTGTTCAGGGGGGTTGTTGCATGAAGATTTCCATGAGAGACATGTTGGACTTAGTCAATTCCAATGAGGGGGGAAAAAAGGCTTGCAGTATGGTTAAAAAGTTTTGTATGTAGAGGGCAGCACTGGACGAGAATAGCTATTTGTGTGAGAAGAAGTAAGTACCTATCAAAAATACATTTTCAATATAGGAAAATTATAACTTCTAATAGTTTATTCCATTTACTGGGGTTTTTCACCAACAAAATAAAGATTTGTATATTATATCTAGTAATTTGCTAAACTTTTACACATTGATTTATTTCAAGAATCTGTATTAGATAGAGATTTATTTTATTCATTTTTGTACTCTGTGATAAAATTTTATTTGAGGGTATTTTTTTTTATTATGAAAGTATTATACTTTTAAAATATGAAGGAGGAATATGTAGCCAAATAAATTTATACAAAAAATTTAAAACTCATTGTTTCTTGCAGTTTCACCAGATCCCGTTGAACAGTACCTGATTCAGTTAAGCCAGGTTTCTGATATTAATGAACAAGCACCAAGTAGTGCTTGTAGAAGTCCAGCTTCCATATCAGATGGTGAACCATCAACATCACTAGAAACCAGAGTTGGAAGAAATCAAAACTCTGATGACATAGATACACCTGTGAAAAAACTAAGACGAAGCCCAAGACATCAGAAGCCTACAGACTCTCAGAAACCTGACAACAGTGAGATGACAGACTTTCCTTCAGGAGCCAAAATAAAGTATACAAGTGGTATGTTTGTTGATTCGTGGACTTGATAACTGTTAAGTACAATTTAAGTTATTTGGAAAGTGTCAATTTTATTCTGAGCTGTAAGTAGCAAATTGTTTCATACAAAAACTAAATATTTCCCCAAGAACATCAACATTTTGTTGTGTTATAAATTATTATAAATTATCAAAGACATTCATGATTAATGTGCATTGGTAAGAAATAAGTTGGTGTAATTAGTATACCATAGTTGGACTTATGAAATAAATTCATTAATACTCTGTATTCCTTCTTCTCTGCACTTACAATTTTATTTTGAAAGTGTATTGTCATGGTAGCTGATTAATAGTCTATATAATTACTTAAACCTAATTATAAATGGGTAACTAATTATTTTTATAATTAGATACTAATTATCTAATACCCAGCTATTAAAAGAATTAGGAGCGATTGTGTAGGCTATTAACCATGACAATAAAAGTTGTGTTTTCATTTCTCATTTTAACTAAACCAGCAGTTAAAAAACAAATAATTTACAACAAAGGAACACCATTCTCAAAGAAAGTTAGATTTTGTTGTTTTTTATGCTTGAAAATCATAGTTTTTGTGTCTATCAATAAATTTGTTTCATAAAACTTTTGTGAGTGGCGTAAGATTTTGAGTTATGGTTTGTATGTTTCTTGAAATATATTTTAAAGAAACTTAAATATAGATCTTTTACTAAAAATGTAAGTAAAAGATTAAAACAATTGGGTAGATTTTATTTTGAACTTTATTGTGTCTTTCATTAAATATACTTTACCAATACTACTCTACTTAAAATAGAAAGTTAAATAAATAAATATATATATATCATCAAGATATTTCTTTGATATTCTTTAGGAATTAGTAGGATAAGAAATTATAAAATAACTTTTTTGATACTGTTTATGTGTTTTTTTGCCTTTTTTTCAGATGTTCGTCTCAGGGTTCGGGCTGAATATTGCAATTATGAAAATGCTCTTCGAGGAGCAATATCATCAAATAAAGTAGATCCAATTGAACGTCATCTGGAACGTTTCAGCCAAGCCAATACCATTTTGCGCTCTCGAGATCTTGGGGACATTGTCTGTAACATAAGATTTTCTGAAATCACATACTTGGATGCATTTTGGAGAGATTACCTGAATGGAGCATTATTGGATGCATTGAAAGGTTAATACAGTTTTTATTTGTTATGTACAGCTAATAATGAGAAGAATATATTAATATGTTTCTTGAAAGAGATGTAAATACTCATGTACAACAAAAGTTTTGATACAGTATTTCACTCAAAAGATTAGCTATTTTTGTCCAATGCTGCCCTCTATATGCAAATTGTTTCTTTACGTGTACCTTTTTGTTTGTTTAAAGTATCACGTTCATCAGTATACTCATGAAGTAGTCTTCATTTATTTTCACTTCTAGTTTCTGTTAACTCAATTTGACCGACCACGTAACCTCTTTGTACTTGGTTAAAGTATTTATAGATTTAATACTTTTAACTTTCAGTATAGTGTGTATATCTTCACAAAATTTGGCAGTCTTTCAGTTAATGTTATAAGTCACATACAAAAAATAATATTTTTTAGTGAAGTATTTTTAATAAAATAAAGATTTCTCCATGAATGTATGGAGTATTTGTTTTGAATAGTTCGTGCACAAAGTAATTTTAATATTGAAATTAAAAATACTTTTCCTCATCTCCAAAATCTTAAATTTCCTTTGTGTCCCTAAAACCTCATACATGCATTTCAAAAAATTTTTTCAGTAAAACTTTGTAGTTTATCTGTCATTTTCTCTAACCTATCTCAAAATGGGATCAGTCAATTTGACCGACTTCGTAACCACCAAAAAAAATTGAAATAAATCTAAATTATCCATTTTTCTTTCTAGAATGACTTCAAGTTGTAACATGAAACTACACTCATTTATCTTAAATAGCTCTAAGTTCATGACAGGATATATCTATTTATAACTAAATTTTATTCTTTTGTTGCCCTTTGAACCATGTCTAACTGCTATCCATGCCATTAAAAGTTGTA
>NW_013667867.1:32148-34328 GCF_000517525.1 Limulus polyphemus | reverse complement strand
AATGTGCAGCTCACATTACGCTAAAGAATTACATTATCGACGAGCTGCTTGCATGTGCCTTATGAAACATTTTTATTATAATATTATTATTTATTTTACCTAATCTAATTTTAATAAACCTAAAAAGGTCCATATTTTTACATTTAAGTTACTTTTATAATTATACATAAAGAATAAACGTGAAAAACAAGAAATTAAATACTTAACCAGTCTTCTTGTTTCTTGCTGTTAGTTTTCAAATAAAGTTAGCCCAAATTTTTTATACTATAGATAGTAATGCATTAAATAATCTTATTTAATTAAATATTGCACTAAAGAATATAGACTAATAACATGCAAAAAGTAGACAAATTTACTTACCTCTCAAAATTTTCCTAGCTCTAACTATGCGACAAGAGTCGTTACAAATTCATCCAAGCTAGTCATTAACTTTCCCACAGGAACGATGCTGGTACTCTGAGTGAAATTGAAATCTAACTGTTCAGAACATGATGATATACAATACATCATTTGATAGATGAAAATCTTGACTTTCTATTGGTTAAAGGTAATACATAATGAAAGATAAGAGAGAACTATCAATGAATTCTGAAAGAGAGGATGTGGCAGGAAGGGTCTGATTTTTTATTTGATAGCTTTGTAACCAACCAAAATTGAAGGCTATAAAAATTATGGTTTTTCTGTGCAATAACAATTTATAGAGAGTAATTAATGTTTAATTTCATACTATTGCAAGGGTATATTCTCTTTAAATTTTGTACTAATTCTTATGCTTGAGGATATTAATGTCACATAGGACGATTCAGGCATTGAGTCTATTTATTTTCCACCTCTTTCAATTTTGGGGTCATTTGATGCTTTGTGTTGTCAGCAATATGTTAATAGATTTTTTTAGTGGGGTTGTCTTTCTCTACTCATCAATGTTCTCAAGTTTTTAAACCTCTGATCGTGTGAACTAACTTATACTTCAACATGTTCCTTTGCAGCAGTTCTCATAAATATATGTCCTATTACCACATGATAATTTGCCCAACTTTTTAACTGATCTTCAAGAGTTTCAACCTTGCATCATTTAGAAGATAGTAGGAGCTGATTGGGGTTTTTTTTCATTTCATCTTACTTCTTTTAGCCATCATTCTTTTTGAGGTGACCAGCAAATAATGTTAATCTTTGTGTCTTTCCTTCCTTTTCTACGTCTCAGTAGATGCTTTACTAGTTCCTTTCTAGCCCTACCAAGTGGTGAAATCTACTGTCATCTTAACTGTTGGGAGAGTTATCTTGAATCCTTTATTCTTCTGTTGAACCCTGAGCTTTGACAGATCTGTCAATCTGGTCTTAACGTTTCTTCATCTTCTTTCTATTCTAGTTGGTTACAAATTCTTGATCAGGATGTCTCAAACCTCCTTCAGAAAGAGTCAAAATCGTTTGACTCCAGGTTTTTACTCCCATCTCCTTGTGGTTCTGAAGTAATCAGAAGATTGGAGACCTCTCTAGACTTCCCGTCCCACCAGACATGCTCGCCCTTTCAGCCGTGGGGGCATTATAATGTGATGGTCAATCCCACTATTCGTTGGTAAAAGAGGAGCCCAAGAGCTGGCGGTGGGAGGTGATGACTAGCTAGCTGCCTTCCCTCCAATCTTACACTGCTAAATTAGAGACAGCTAGCGCAGATAGCCCTCGTGTAGCTTTCTGTTAAATCCACAAAACAAACAAACATCTCTTGGATGGATCATCCATATTTCTAATTCTTAATTAGCACCAACACAGTATTTGGTGCATCCAGAATTTTGGATCAACACAGTTCAAGGAACACTTCTGCCATCTCATATAGCATTGTAAGCCTTCAAGTCTTGTTCACCTACTTCCAAAGACATCTTTCTACATTGGTGACAATGGCTTCATTTTGTCATTCCCTTGGGATGCACTCCCCAGTGTCACGGCGGTATGTCTGCAGACTTACAACGCTAAAAACCGGGTTTCGATACCCGTGGTGGGCAGAGCACAGATAGCCCATTGTGTAGCTTTGTGCTTAATTCTCAACAAACAAACCCTTTGGATGCACTTGTATGTGATACCTCCAGTGGAACATTTCTTCTCAGTGGCTTCTGACTTCACACCTGTCATCATGTAACTTGTCAGTTTCTTCTATCTCTCTCATGTTTCTTCCATTTACATTGTAA
>NW_013667867.1:16088-31148 GCF_000517525.1 Limulus polyphemus | reverse complement strand
TGTCAGTTTCTTCTATCTCTCTCATGTTTCTTCCATTTACATTGTAACTCAGTGGCTTCTGACTTCACACCTGTCATCATGTAGCTTGTCAGTTTCTTCTATCTCTCTCATGTTTCTTCCATTTACATTGTAACAAACATAGAAATTAAGAAATTGGTCCATTATTTACTTCATCTAACTTTCAACACTTTGGTTAAATTAAAGCTTCTGGATGTTAAATTAACTCTTGTGGAATATAATTATTATTCTCAGTAAATATTTTTTCTCTACACAGGGGTTTTTATCACAGACTCCCTTAAACAAGCTGTTGGAAATGAAGCCATAAAACTTTTAGTAAACGTAGATGAAGAAGACTATGAAAGAGGAAGACGTATACTTCTCCAAAATCTGCAACAAATACAGTGATAAGCAGTTGTTCATTTCAAAGTAAAATCTGTGGATAAGCATTATGTTACCAGTTGAGACTTTAAAGCAGCTTTGGCTTTCTTGTATATTAAAGATCATTATTGTTCCTTTACTTCATTGGATCATCTGTTTTGAAGAAATAAGATCATAGATTAAGTGGCACATACATTTATATACATATTATTATAATAATTTAAATAATAAAAAAAAAACAGAGAGATCAGCCTATTTTTACTGGGCCTGGGGGTGTCAGATGAAATAATTAAATTGAGGCTGGAACCATATATATTGTACAATATTAATTGTTAGTATATATATATATATATATTTTGCACTTATCACTTTGTTGTAAACACTCATTAGTTTGGTAGAAGGAAATTTGAGTGATTACTAATGTTCAATTGTTCTTAATTTTCCCATACTTAAAAAATTATTACTTTCACTAACTAATTATTTATCATTGGAACATTTTTCAAGGATTTGCAAAAGCTTTTGGAATAATTTTTTTCTGTATTGTTGAAGTTCATACATATAATTTGTTTTGTAAGGGGTTGAGTAGATTAATAAGAAGGTGCCTCTCATGCTTTGCATGAAGTTTTGTTCCTATAGGCATTGAAGAATAATAGACTCAGGTTCCTACAAGCTAAATACCTCTCGAGTAGTGAGACCCATTTTTCTGAAACGTTTTGACATTTCAACTAATCAAGGTACTGCTCTTTTTATTTCTTGTTTTGTAATGGCAGTTGAAACCCCACAAGAAGCATATTGTTTAGTCTATAAAAGAAGTAATTAAAAAAGGATAACATTTTTTTATCCAGCGGATTTGTGTCAAGTAAGCAAAAAGTGTACATCTTTAAAATGTGTTTGAAGGAACATTTAACTTTTTTTACAATGTTCTTTAAATCATAATGGTTGGTTAAATTTTCTGCTTATACTGTATCATACGATAAAAAAAATTGAAAGAAAGGGTTCTTGTTCCCCCTCTCAAATGCATATGTAATTCTATTAAAACATAGGCTTAACTTAAAGTATATGTAGTGTCACACACACATGGTGTTAGAAAAACACGTAGGTTCAAGAAGTCTTGATAGAAAAAAAAAAAAAACTATAACCCAAACGCTTTTGAAAGTGCTCGGGTTATAGGGTCTTTATTCATTTCTAGTGTCAAACATAGAAGTTATTTGACTCTTAAGCAACATTTCCTAATAATTAACTTTGAAACATGTGACTGCTAGTTATACATTTTTGTTATAACTGCTGTGTGGGTTTTCACTTAACAATATTTGTGCTAAAAGTTATTAAGTACATAAAATCTAATGAAAACAAATTATTGTATGTTACTTATATATGTAGCAGAATAATTTTCTTTTGACAAATGGTAGCCCAACTAAAGTCATGATATATGCTGTAATTAAATCATTTATATTGATAACTCTACCATCAAGTTAACTGACGAAAATGTACATAGCTTAATACCTTTGAATGGTGAACAAGTGTGATTTGTCTTTTGTTACAAAACTCATTCTAATCAAACTGCAAGCAGATCTAAAATGGTTTATAGTGGCAGTCCAATTCACAAAGAGTTCACCCAGATTATAAAAAAATCAGACTTAGCAGAACAACAGTAATTTTTTTTAGGTATGCCTTATTTCTAACATATGTTATACAATAATTTTGTTGTTGTTTTCTTTATTCATTACCTAAATGTTATATCATAAGCATCTCCTATTTTTTTTTTTTTGTATTCTATTGCAATTGAATTTACCTGAAAAAATACTATTTCTGTCTGTGATGAAAGTGACAAAGTTACAGTAAGTATAAGTAGCTAGAAAGAAATGTGGGGTCCTCTCATTAATTATATTATTAAATGCAGCTTTCTTCAAAGATTTAAAAAGTAGCTACTTAGAACTTGCTAATGGTTGTTTACATTCACCCAGTAGATCAACTTCGTTCAATGAAACATTGGTAAGTGTGCTAGATTGTGGAAAAAAGGAGCTACACACTATGGGGCCTTGGGTGCATTATAAGTGTGACAGTCAAATTCCACTATTCGGTCTGACAAGAGTAGCCCAAGATTTGGCGGAGGATAATGTTGACTAACTGTCATCCCTGTAGCCTGTTACTTCACAGTTAGGGATGGGTAGCACAAATATCCTTTGAGTGGACTTGCAAAAATGCAACAAACCAGCAAACAGTCATTCAATCCAGGATGCACAATATAATTTTAATGAAATTATTTTTGTTCTGTGATGAATCTCCAGCATAAAGTAATGTGATATATATTAAAATGCTTGTAAACTGGCTATTTCTACTCGTAACTCCTTGACTGTTATGTAAAGGAACCATGCACATTCTATTCCAAAGATATAAAATTATTATAATTCTAAGAATGAAATCCAGGTGCAGTTTCTTATTGGTGAACGGTATGTTTCTAAACATGTGTAAAATCCTTTTATGTTACTAGCAGTTGTGTTTTGTTAAAAAAAAAAAGGTTTTAAGAGTATCACAGAGGTTAGACAATGTAAAAAAGGAAAGGGTTTCTTGATATATTTGTGTTTGTTCCTTTAATTTGTAATTCTTAATCCAAATGAGTATTGTAAGGCAAGCAATACACTGTACAATGCCTTTGAATATCAACAACAGGAAAAAATTCTAAACATAACACCTAAATTTATACTTTGCAGAAACTTTACGAACTTTGTTGAAAGTGTAATAATTATACTGGCTGCCTAAGGCTGAAATTTAAAGATCAACCATCAGTGAACTGAACAATTTCAAACATTTTTTAAGTGGTATGTGCCAGGAACAATTAATTTTGTAATTGATAGATGAAATATTTTTCATTATCAAGCTATATTTTGTTTCACTGAAATTTTTAAGACAGGTGTGTTAATTTATTTATTCAATCAGAACTTTATGTGTAATTTTTGAACTGGAATTGAGTGTTATCAGTAGTATGTGCATGTTTGTGTTGTGTGTTTAGATGGAGAGTACATGCTTGTGATCTCAAGGAAAAAGAGAGTTCTAAAGAAAGTTGGATCTTTTCTCTATTCATTGGGTATGTAGTTTTTTGCATAATTTCCCTGTTTGTGTTCCAAAGAAAGTTGGATCTTTTCTCTATCCATTGGGTATGTCGTTCTTTGCATAATTGTCTTATGTTCCAAAGAAAGTTGGATCTTTTCTCTATTCATTGGGTATGTGGTTCTTTGCATAATTTCCCTGTTTGTGTTTTGGAGAAATTCATATCTTTTCTCTATCCATTGGGTATGTGGTTCTTCGCATAATTATCTTGTTTGTGTTCCAAAGAAAGTCATATCTTTTCTGTATCCATTGGGTATGTCGTTCTTTGCATAATTGTCTTGTTTATGTTTCAAAGAAAGTCAAATCTTTTCTCTATCAATTGGGTATGTGATTCTTTGCATAATTTCTTTGTTTGTGTTCCAAAGAAAGTTGGATCTTTTCTGTATTCATTGGGTATGTCGTTCTTTGCATAATTGTCTTGTTTATGTTTCAAAGAAAGTCAAATCTTTTCTGTATCCATTGGGTATGTGGTTCTTTGCATAATTTCCTTGTTTGTGTTCCAAAGAAAGTTGGATCTTTTCTCTATCCATTGGGTATGTGATTCTTTGCATACTTTTCTTCTTTGTGTTCCAAAGAAAGTTGGATCTTTTCTCTATCCATTGGGTATGTGATTCTTTGCATAATTTCTTTGTTTGTGTTCCAAAGAAAGTTGGATCTTTTCTGTATCCATTGGGTATGTGATTCTTTGCATAATTTCCTTGTTTGTGTTCCAAAGAAAGTTGGATCTTTTCTGTATCCATTGGGTATGTGGTTCTTTGCATAATTTCCCTGTTTGTGTTTCAGAGAAAGTTGGATCTTTTCTGTATCCATTGGGTATGTGGTTCTTTGCATAATTTCCTTGTTTGTGTTCCAAAGAAAGTTGGATCTTTTCTGTATCCATTGGGTATGTGGTTCTTTGCATAATTTTCTTCTTTGTGTTCCAAAGAAAGTTGGATCTTTTCTGTATCCATTGGGTATGTGGTTCTTTGCATAATTTTCTTCTTTGTGTTCCAAAGAAAGTTGGATCTTTTCTGTATCCATTGGGTATGTGGTTCTTTGCATAATTTCCCTGTTTGTGTTTCAGAGAAAGTCAGATCTTTTCTCTATTCATTGGGTATGTGATTCTTTGCAAAATTTTCTTCTTTGTGTTCCAAAGAAAGTTGGATCTTTTCTGTATCCATTGGGTATGTGGTTCTTCGCATAATTTTCTTGTTTATGTTCCAAAGAAAGTTGGATCTTTTCTCTATTCATTGGGTATGTGGTTCTTTGCATAATTTTCTTGTTTGTGTTCCAAAGAAAGTCATATCTTTTCTGTATTCATTGGGTATGTGGTTCTTTGCATAATTATCTTGTTTGTGTTCCAAAGAAAGTCATATCTTTTCTGTATTCATTGGATATGTGGTTCTTTGTATAATTTCCCTGTTTGTGTTTCGGAGAAAGTCAGATCTTTTCTCTATCCATTGGGTATGTGATTCTTTGCATAATTTTCTTCTTTGTGTTCCAAAGAAAGTTGGATCTTTTCTGTATTCATTGGGTATGTGATTCTTTGAATAATTTCCTTGTTTGTGTTTCGGAGAAAGTTGGATCTTTTCTGTATCCATTGGGTATGTGATTCTTTGCATAATTTTCTTGTTTGTTTCTTTTGACATATCACATTACTGTATAATTCTGCTCAAATAGCAGCTTTTTTCCCTCCAGTTCTACTGTTTTCACTTCAAGTCAGAGTTGTTAAGATATTAATAATTTTGGTAATTTTAACAGAAATCTTCTTTCAGAGATTAAAATATTCAAGTTCTTTTGTCAACATCTTTGAGTAGAATTAAACAGTTTAAATAAATTGAAAACTGAATACATGTCAGAATGTTTCAAAAATTGGGTCTTGCTATGTTAAATTAATCTCCTATTTTAAAATCTAAATTACCAACTGGTATTTATACCTTTTGCTTCATGCAAGTTCCTATTTTTAATTAGATTTGTCAATTTAAAATTAACATAACTACATCTACTGAATAGGAAATATCATTTGATGTATTTGCAGTGCATTTCAAGATTGATATTAAACAAGTTGAATATCAGTGGTACAGCCCAGGAATTTTCAAATGTCAACTTTTTGTTTTAATATACACGTGAAAATTATTTTCACATAGTGAACAGCATTTGTTAAGCAAAATATAAATATCTGAACACTTTCATGTGTTTCTGTGTTGTACTTGAGGGTTATATAAGGGTCACTATTGAATTACTTTAAGTGTGTAGTAAAATATGATAATTTTTCTGTTGTAACTACACCTTTTGTGTGTATGGTCTTACTGTACAGTTCTGCCAAAATGCCCAAATTTTATGTATTGCCTATGTCAATTTAAAAAAGTTATACTATATAACTACTACTAATCAATGCAATTGTGTGTATGTGTGTGCATGAGTTATTTTATACTTGTTTTTGTACCAGTTTTTGTGGTTAAGAGATGTTATAAGTGTTATTGTAAATATTTGAAAAGTATTAGAGAGGAGTGTAAGCTTTCGTTTATATTGTTTAATTGAAAAGTTGCATTTTTATTATCACTAGAATTGTCTAAAACTGACATTTTGTTCCAATTTATATGACTTTTACCATAGTAACAACCAGAAGCATTCGTGAATATGTATTGGATCAGACTTACAGAAGCTTCCCTCACTAAAATAAACAATAAATTGTTTACTTCTACCCTTACTTTAGATCAGTCATTTTACATGAGGACTTTATTCCCTGTAGTGACACAGCGGTATGTCTGTGAACTTACAATGCTAGAATCCGGGTTTCGATACCGTGGTGGGCAGAGCACAGATAGCCCATTGTGTAGCTTTGTGTGTAATTACAAACAAACAAATCTCTGTAGTAAATAACAAAACTCCTAAGGCTTTCCAAAACTTAGTATCAGATGTTGAAAAATTGACAGTTCACTTTTAACAGTCTTTTGCTTTGTCATTTATTAAGGTTTTAATATTTCACTCATTGTGTGTTAATGAATAGTTACCATTGATAAGAGCTTTTCTTCTATTAAAATCTCAGCCCTCACAAAGTACTTCTTGTCTACAGTTATAAATCTAACATAACTCTCGAAATCTTACTTTTAGGAACATAACTGGCATTCAGTTAATTGTAAGAATTAAGACATAGTATCTAAGCTCTGTCAGAACAGCTATTAATTTCTTACTTTCAAAAGTAAAACTCTTAGCTCTGTCAACATAACCTGCAGAATCTTACTTCCAATGGTTCCAGTATAACTCATTTTAGGTGTGATGACATAAATCAGTAAATAAAATTCCTATTATTATTAGTGTCTTAACTATATCAACATAACCACCAATATCTTACTTCCAAACATACCAATATCACTCTCATTTTAGCTCTGTCAACTTAATTTTAAATTTATGTCGAGAGCTGAAATTAAGTTTTTGTCACATTAAAAGCAGTGATATTTTCTTTGACATTTATATGTCTGAACATACAGGTTTATAAAGAAATGCTTATATATGTAAGACTTTTGAACTTTCGTATTCTACTTATTTGTTTCATTTCCAAAAGTAAATACTATTTATTGATGATAATTTAAATATTGTGTTGCTCGTGAGCATCAAGCCCTTTGTACATGTCTAAAGATTACTGATGCAAGTGTGCACAGTAACTGGATGCTTATGAAATTAAATAAATTTACTTCATATTGTAAACACACAAGTGGATAAATTTACAGAATTCCTCCATGTAGGTTAATGAATCTTGATATGTTGGATTGGAACCGTTGCATGTTTCCTGTATTTAAATACACACGTTTTTTTAGAAATGTGTAAAATAAAAAATACAGCAGTTTTTCCAGAAATAATTCCTTTTAAGATGTAATATCTCTATATATATATATAATTATATAACTATTTTTTACTCTGTTGGTATCTTGACCAAAGGCACAGTTATCAGTAAAAGTTTGTTTTACTGCACAACTCCAGTGAAGATGTGTCAGTTAAATTATTTAAACTGTTTTTTTCTGAATGTGCGAAACAAATTCAAATGATTATTCCTCATTATATTGAAAAACATCAACTTTATAACCATCTTATGTATAATTTATATGTTGTATTATACGATATTTAATGTAAATTGTTAGAATCTGTTTTTAGGTAGACATTTGGCTTCATTTGCCACGCATATTAAAGCAAAAATGAAATTTCTATGTTTAATAGAAGTAATGCATCATGTTGCCATTAATAGTTAGTAATAGAACTGTCATTATGGATGTAATTTAAAAGCAGTTTATATTGGAGATACTTATTCTAAAAAGTTATGTTAAAGCACAAAAGAGCAGTTGCAAAACCTTTGTTTTTTGTACTATACATATAAGAATTGTGGAAAATTTACATTTTTTGTAAATATAAATTCATTTATAGCCTTCAGGCTATCTGTATGTACTCCAGTATTTCATATAGGATTTGTTGAATGAAATACCTCCTAATGTTTTGTGGGAATACCTGCTGGTGGCAGGTGTAGCATCATATTTATATAGTTTCTCCTATGATTTCAATTCATGCATCAAAATATGAAAACAAGGTATTTTTTACAAGTAGAAATTATTCAGTATTCCTCTTAAATATGAAAATGATTCTTTTTATAAATTTAAGGGTAATATTTTTGGCCTAGATTTTGGATCAGAATGTCTCGTTATGAAGTTACGGTAGTTGTCGCTGAAAGCATGTACTTCTGTCACATATAATGAAAAATGGCATCCTTAATCTTGACTTGATCCGTTCACTCTTGTTACTTAAGGATATAACTACAAAAGCAATTTGACAAAGAAGGGAATTTTTGTATGTGTTTACAAGCTACTAGAAATAGTTATCAGTTCATATTTATATGCCCCCAGTGACTCGGCGATAAGGCTATAGGCTTATAATGCTAAAAACCATGGTTCAATACTTGTGGTGAACACAGCACAGATAGCCAATTGTGTAGCTTTCTGCCTAACAACAAACAAACAGATCATTTCTACACACCTATAATTTGCAGTTTTCAGGAGTTAAGTGATTGTAAAAAAAGTGTGGACACTTACATATAGCAATTTGTAAAATATAATGTGCAATATGATAGGTTAGTTGGAAATGTGTCTAACCTACAGTAATATTCTTATCTGAATGAACCATATTATGATTATTGAACAACAACTTAAAAAATATTTTGTTGAATTTGTTAAAGAACTGTACAAACTTGAAGTTGATCCTCTATAACTAGTAGATAATGCAAATGCTATACCTCATTTGAATAATTTAAGGTCTATGTTATTCAACTCTTATCAGAGGGTATTTAACATTTATATACTGTCATTTATGGGCAAAATTAATAAAATCATGCATTATTCCAATAGTAATATACTCCTGGTAGTTGGTTTAATAAGATTTTATAAATGAATTTGCAAACTTGCTTTAAATACATTAAAAAACTATCAAATAATGTTTCTTGTATTCTTGAATTTTCATAATACTTTTCATTACGTTATCAAATTTAACCATGTTTGTGGTATAAAGGTCTCAGACTAGTGAAAGAAGTTTCCCCACAGAACGAAATCTCTAAGTATACTCAGGTTTAAAGCCATTGATTATTCAAATTAAAAAGAAAAATTGGTGAAAGAATTATACACTAAATAGTTGGGTCTCATTCACATTTGGCTCTTTCATAGGCGTGAACATCGGGATTCGTTAAGCCTCAATTTCATATCCAAAGTTAAGGGTAATCCTTATACAGTGGTTACTGAAACCTTTATTGATGAAATCCAGCACTACTTGACTTTACATTGTAAGGTTTGTAGTTAAAAAATATAGTGTTAAAAACTTATGACTTACAGAGTTTGACGTGCTAGGTTTTATAAACTAAGTTTCATTATTTTTCAGTGGGGATATGAGGCACGTTTTATTTTTGGAATGTAACTGATATTACCTTTATGGTAATGTATTACAAAATTGAAAAAATAGACAGAATTATGTTAGCAGCTTTCTTTAACAGAGATAAGTTTCTTACATAAAGATTTTTAATCACAATTATATTACTAATGTGACAGAAAATTCAACAGGATGGTTTTTGTATGATAAATTGTGTCAAAAAGTGTACTAAGTGGTGTTATTGAATTATATGAAAAAGATATCACAAAATGAATAGATTGAATTCAGACAATGGTTTTTCATAAATGAAAATAAGGGGTACTTCTTGCTGATTTGTTTAAACACCTCGCTATTTGTTTTAAGTATATTTTAATTGTTGTAAATGTATAAATTGTTAAGTGTTGTGAAATTCATTATGCTGGTTAGTAAAGGACTTTCCGTGCTCCTTCAGTATGGAATTTTAAGAATAATATATATCTTAAAACAGTTATAGTGCCAGACCTGTGTTCTTCTCTGTATGTATTTATATGAACGTTTGTAGTTTATTATAACACTGAAACTTGTGTATTATTTGTCTTCCCAATTAATTAAAATTTTATTTACCAAATATTAATGTTTGTCGTGTTTTAAATGAAAGAATGGCCCTCTCAATAAACCAGAGTTATCTAGAAGGTTTCATATGTGACAATTGATTTACAAACATATAGTGACAAAAATTTTTAGTGGTTTTAAATTTGAAGTATTTTTGCTTTAAACACAAAAATAATTCTCCATCCTCAGAGAGGTAACTGTCTAGGTTAATGATGGTTGCTTTCTGGACAGAAAATAGCCTGTGTGGTTTATAACATTACATTGGTACTAATGCTCTAGAATTTGTCCGTAGTAAACCATGGAACACCACTTGTATGTGACTTCTTCTCCCACATAAATTCGTCCAGTTCACTGTTCTCGAAATCAGTCAGTCCAACATCAGATGATTCTCCCATGGAACATCACCAGTTGAAATTGGCTGACGAGTTCCGTGGTATGCCAGAACCAAAGTTGGCGGTGGCTACCTTCATTCTGTAAGTGATACCTTCTAGATGTTTCACCTCTCAGTGGTATGCCAGAACCAAAGTTGGTGGTGGCTACCTTCATTCTGTAAGTGATACCTTCTAGATGTTTCACCTCTCGGTGGTATGCCAGAACCAAAGTTGGCGGTGGCTACCTTCATTCTGTAAGTGATACCTTCTAGATGTTTCACCTCTATCTCCATTTGCCTTGATAACCCTATACGGTATCAAACCTTTTGTTCCCTTAAAATTTGCATTGTGGGCATTTACTTATCATTTACTATTTTTTTTATGGTACAAGTTTTTTTTTTTTTCCTTTTTTGATTTAATCATACCACAGTGAACTTGTGATTTTTCAAATAAGTTGCTTGATATAGTAATTGTAGATACTACAACACTAGTTGGCCATATAGCAGACGATGATAATGTAGGCCAGTACTGTTAATTAAAATAGAGCCAGCGTTATTGATGGAATGGACAATCTTTAGAGCAAAAAACGTGGCTTTTGTTGTTTCAAAGGCATCAATAATAACAATTCCTTTCTCTATCGTGTAATTCAGTGTTGGAATCCATAGCTTGACCAGCTTGGGACACGTTCTAGTAGGCTAATATGTTACCCCTAAAACGAATGGGGGTGGACGTTATAATAGAACGCTATAGAAACGGTAACGATTTATAAGAAAAGACAAATATTATTAAATAGATTACATGAAGCAGCATCTATTGCTACTGCAAAGCTAATTGGCCAGACAGCAACGCTAACTGTATAGATATTGTTTATTCAAACATACCTCTGCGAATAACGTGACTATAGTTGTCTCAAAGGCTGCAGTAATATCAGAGTTAGGAATTTTGTTCAAATTTTATAACAAACCTGTTGCCCATAGTGTACGTCGATGTTGGACGCCATTTTTGCAATTGTTTCACAAGCTATCTCCTAAGGCAAAATCTTCGTGTTTTGGAGTTTTAGGTTAACAAATGTTATAGACATTTAGTAATAAAACTGGATGGTCGTATAAACAGGTTTATGAAAAAGTTATTTATTACATATAGTTCTTTATTTTTATAATACGTGATGCTCCATTATCAATGTTCCAGACAGCTTTTATCATTATCAGGTGTGATTGATGTAGAACGTATTGACTAAACAGACGCCACAACTTGTTGATGGGAGATTTTAGACTCATTATAGCGTTAGTTCAACAAGTATTTATTCTAAAATATTAAGTTTATATTTTTGATTTTAAAATACGCTAAAAAAATCCAAGATTTTAAGTAGTAGACTTAATAAGTTGTGGCCACAGTCTATGGGAAAAGACTGCATTGTTATACGGAGATTGCATTCATCATTGGTCTTGGTTAATATGTGAAGTGTGACGTAGTTGTTCATTCATATCACGTTAAGATCTTTACTTGAGCCATCTGCCCCTGTTTGGACAGTGGTACGTTTACCAACTTAAAACGTTAAAATCCAGGGTTCGATCCCATATGGATTTGCTTTTAAACAAACGACTAAGCAACCTGTACTCTCAATCTTTCTGTAGATCTGTATAGATAAGTAGTAAATCGTTTATCCCACATGACTCCACCCACAGCAAAGACAAACTAAAATGGTTAAACGACATAAATAGTATTCTGGTGTAGGAATGGAATAAAAACAACTGTTCATACGAATTTAGAATACACCTATCTGAAGGATATTGCAGGAAGACGGACTTTAAACCAGAATAAGGTTTTTTTCATTATTTTACTTTGAAATGAAGACAACGAACCTCATAAATGTAGAGGCGTCCGAACCAGGGGTGCTGTAGCACACCCACTTTTACATATTTAACTTATTTAGCAACTGTAAATTATATTATATTAATATTCTGGGGGTATTTAACAGCTTCTTATACTTCAAATCTGTCATTGTAAAATCTGCATGTCTAGAGAAGCACCGACCCCATTGCAACTCCTTCCCATACCACTGAAACGGAATTAAAAACTAGAAATTTCGGCACATTGAGCTAGTGGTCAAAGTTTGTTTTATGACACTGCTGTTGATCGAAATCAGAAATGCTTTTTTTTTTTTTGGCTCTCCAAGTCTTGATGAAACTCTCTCTTTAACCTGACTTTTTTAATAGTATGACAGTCTGGATCAACGTACGATGCAAACGGAAAAGTCGGAAAGTGTAGTGAAGGTTGCGTTCTCAGGAATAGTTATAACTTTTTAAAAATATGTTTAAAAACCTAAAAATAAATGTCATTCTTTTATAACTAGAGTTGAGGATTTCTGGTGTTATAGGAGGACTGTAAAGAGAACTCCATATTTAAAAGGATAATATCTTAAGAAGTACTTGCCCTAGAAACCAACATTCACCAGAGACGAAGTAAGAATTATTACCCATTCACGCCATCTACAAGCATTATGAGAATCGTGTTCTCTTCAGGAATGTTTTAGATATGGTTCAAAAAAGTAGCATTGTTCTTATGCTTTTGTTTCTTTGAACAATGTAATATGGTTATTTGAATAAAATGCACATCAGTAGGCAGGATATTGTGAAGATCAATCTACACTGTTAAGAACGGATATTCCTTGCTGTAGCTTGACTTAAAGGTGGGATTAATTGCTGATTTACACTGTTAAGAACATATTCCTTGCAGTAGCTTGATTTAAAAATAGGCTTAATATGCTGACTTACATTGTTAAGAATGGATATTCCTTGCAGAACCTTGACTTAAAGATGAGCAGAAAATGACGGAAAGAATATTTAACACCTTATTTGATAGGTTTTGAAACACCATGAACAAACTAATGATTCTCATTGTACATTTGAGGAAATATAATTTCCCTACGACAATATATTATTCTAAATATGAGAGTTTCAATATAATCACCTTGTACTTTAAATTGGAATTCGCAATTTGTTACAATAAAACAATTTTGATCTTTTTATTTATGTTATAATTTAAAGAACAAGAATAAAAGTGGAGAAAGTTTGACTGGGTAGTGAAGAAAACTTTATTATAAATGTATGACATTTCGACAAGATTATAGTTTACAGAGGCAGATGAATATATATATATATATATATGCAGTATGGAATAAAGAGGTCGAAACGTCATACATATATAAACTCAAAATTTCTCTGTCCGCCGCGTTCACTTCGTAGGTCACACTTCCCTCACGTGAAGGTACGCAAAACGACAATTTGACGTTGATATACGCAACTATTGTCTGCTAGCTGAACTAGTAATTTTATCGTTAACATGATTTACATGGTTGTGATTCTACGCAGACTTGACATTTTTGGGTAAGTTTGAGTTAACATTTAATTTGGAATATAGCATTAGAATAGATAGGCCAACTTAGTTATAGATCATTAATTATAGATCTACCAATACATCATATATTTATCCTCTCACACAAAAAAAAATTGTATGCACAATTGGTATGTCATGTGTGAAAAAGCAAATAGTAGGCCTAGCCTATAAAATAAAATTATGCCGTCTGCATAAAATAGACTACGTGAAAAGAGAAGGACTTAAATTATAATACTTCTTGTGTGGATGATATTAAAGTCAAGTCAGCGTAACTGGTAGAGCACTTGCATGAAGATAGGTTGAACCTGGAAATTGTATTTTTTTATTTATTTCTTATTAACATTAATATTAGAATAGATAGGCCTATTTAGTTAATAATTATTAAATATACATTTACTAATACTAATACTTAACCTTACACACAAAAGAAATGTATACACATTTAGAATGTCGTTTGTGAAAGATCAAACAGTAGGCCTAGCCTATAAAATAAAATTATGCCGTCTGCATAAAATAGACTACGTGAAAAGAGAAGGACTTAAATTATAATACTTATTGTGTGGATGATATTAAAGTCAAGGCAGCGTAATGGGTAGAGCACTTGCATGAAGATAGGTTGACCCTGGAAATTGTATTTTTTATCTCTTTTTTGTTTTTTATTAGCATTAGTCTTAGAATAGATAGGTCTATTTAGTTAACGATTATTAATTATACATCTACTAATACGTCATATATTTAACCTCACACACAAAAGCAATATATGCACAATTAGAGTGTTGTGTGTGAAAAAACAACCAGTAGGCCTACCATATAAGATAAAGTTATTACTAGGAACAACAATGGAGAACATGTTTTCATCACACATATTTAATTAAATCCAACTGATTCCCTTTCGAGTTCAAACGCCTGCAGTTCCCAGTCAAATTAATCTTTGCGATGTGAATCAACAAAGTACAGGGCCAGTCTCTGAAAGTAGTGGGACTTGAATTGGACAACTCAACGTTGGATGCTCAACAGTGGGGAAGAATAATGGCTTATTTATCCTTGTCAGTGAAGGAAAAATAAAAAATATTGTTACGTCTCCGTTTGTTAATTGATTTTTCCGTAACTTCGTTCCGACGAAACTTTGACGATACAAGTCTTTACTTAATAAAACTGGTTTATTCTTTCCGAATATAACTTTACGATACACTTAATTTCAATATTCGCGCTAAAACAAACACTATAACGAACGAACGTTAGCTTCAACAATACCCTGTGACTGCAGTTCAGTTACTCACTATCTACACACACAATATTCCCCGTCACGTTGTCACCCTCTTTTATATACCAGACT
>NW_013667867.1:6585-15197 GCF_000517525.1 Limulus polyphemus | reverse complement strand
TTTGCAAGTTTTTTATCTGTATCAATAACAGTAGCGATCACTACAGAAGAGTTTTGCAAGTGTTTTTCTCTGTATCAATAACAGTAGCGATCACTACAGAAGAGTTTTGCAAGTGTTTTTCTCTGTATCAATAACAGTAGCGATCACTACAGAAGAGTTTTGCAAGTGTTTTCTCTGTATCAATAACAGTAGCGATCACTACAGAAGAGTTTTGCAAGTGTTTTTAGTTCTCATAAATGGAATAGAATGACCGAATCAACATGCGAGTGAAACTCAACAAAACACAGTTATAACTTATTGATACACTAAGAACGTATACCACATATCAAGTTAAAACTTGCTGATGCGCTAACAACGACGACAATCTGTTAGTACGTAGACTCGTACACTAACAACAACAATAATCCAATACTAAACTCAATATGGTATTATCAGGTGTATTCTGTTACAGTGTTAAAAAAAAGGAAAACATTAAGTTTTTTTGTTAATAACGTTTCGCATTATTCCTAAAGTTTAATCAAAATAGCGTATTATTTTCATAAGAAACGTTTCGAATGTGACGAGTTATCATTATACAAGGGACAACGATTTTAAATCGATTTTTACACTAACACTGTATGAGTTATAACGTCGATAATTTCGGAGTGTTTATGTTCTACAGCGTTATAACTATCCATTCTGCATTTGATTATTATGACGCTAGATGTCGCATCACACAACTTCTGCTTTGATCTCCTAACAATGGACACAAAGCTGACAGTATTCCTGAACAAAACAATATGACATAAATTACTCTAATTACCTCAATATCAATATAAGCTATTATTCAAAAAGCTGACAAAGCTACACAGCGGTCTATCTCAATATCTGTTGTGCCTTGCTCAACGCGAGTATTGAAACCCCATTTTTAACGTTCAAAGCCCGCGCTGAGTATAATAATTACCTTAATATTTGTTTGTTTGTTTTCATTTTCGCGCAAAGCTACACGAGGGCTATCTGTCCCTAGCCGTCCCTAATTAGCAGTGTAATACGAGAGGGAAGGCAGCTAGTCATCACCACCTACCGCCAACGCTTGGACTACTCTTTTACCAACGAATAGTGGGATTGACCGTCACATTATAACGCCCCCACGGCTGAATGGGCGAGCATGTTTGGTGGGACGGGGATTCGAGCCCGCGACCCTCAGATTGCGAGTCGAGCGTCCTAACCACCTGGTCTACCTTAATATTAATAAATGTAGTTCTCTAACACTATTTTTGTAAAAAACAAACAAACAATAATAAGATTACTCAATAACAATTCGGTACGGGTTACCTTACTTATAAATGAAAACTGTATCCATAAAGCTATTAAAATATCAAGCCTGCCAATAACAATCGCACGATATTCAACTAAGACTAAAATCAACTGACAGTATACATTTGCTCAATTAATGTTGTTTCTCCGAAGAATATGTATCGCCTGGAACGCAGATTTGGGATACCTATACTTCCGGAATTCATTCTAAGAAAACCCAGAACCTCCTTATATTACAAACATTCAGAAGATATTCAGTTGAGATGCAACATCCCAAAAACAGGATTTACTATAGTTCTCAGCACTAATATTTTCCAGTAAAATTTCGTGTTCATACCTTTTCCCCAATTATTAATATGTTCTGTACATGTAGTACTATTACTCACTGCTTTGATATAAAACGCTTTTATTTTCGCAAAATCCATTTAGACCCTCATATCTGCAGTTTCTGTCAGGCCTAGCTTCAAGTAATTTGTAGCAGGTTTTTTATTTTTTATTCCCTTAGTGCATGGTAACTGATGCTTTTGAATCTATTTAATTTTTTTAAATCTAAGCCTAATGTAAGATGTAGGTAGAAAGTCAAAGCTGTGAAAAAAATATCATGAAAAGCCGAGGATTACAATTCATATAAACCCCATCTAGTGTTAATAACTGTAAACAAAATAACGACATACGCTATAAAGCGCGCTCTCATCCAACCGGGTGTTTCGAGAACGATTTGCCCCTATGACTGGCCAGCGTCTTTCGAACACTGTTGTTTGAATTACAGGTGATAAGCGTCCTCTATTTCCGTTTAGAAAATACAACAATACCAGCCGTACTTCCTCTGTTTCCTAAACTTGACTTTATTTAAACTAACGACTTTATTTTGATGAAATCTTAAGCCTCCATGTCAACATAACCTAATTTTCGAAATTAAAATATCCGTTTTTTATAATTCGCTAATAAACGATTGCAATTTTTTCTAGAAAATTTACTGTTTTTTCTTTAATCTAAAAGGTATAATTATCAGTAAAACGTTTTTCTTATTAAATTTTATCATATTAAAGTGAACACAATTTGTAGCTTTATGGTTGGTATTTATTTTTAAAACGTTTTTAAAATACAGAAATAAACGGTAACTAAGAAAACCAAAAAACTGAAAATGTCGTACAAATCTTTGTGTAGTATCTAAAAACAACATCTGGTTATCAATTACTTGTAACACTTTAAAGATAAAACGTTATTAGATGAGTAACCCTAACAACGTAACAAATGTAGTGATACCGCTTTCTTTAAAGATGGCAGCACAATAAAAAAATTTATTCATAGATATCCCAAAATAGACTATATACGACATTAGGGTTCAGAAAATGTCATATTGGAACAGTCAATGATCAACAAAAGTAATCTTAGATCCCTTTAACAGTTAACTTTGATTGTTCATATAACATGATCTTTTACTTTGATTTCTGTTTTTAATTTACCTTAAACTTTACTATTATTCTACAAAGTAAGTATATTGTTACGTCTCCGTTTGTTAATTAACTTTCCGTAACTTCGTTCCGACGAAATTTTAACGACACAAGTCTTTACTTAATAAAACTGGTTTATTCTTTCCGAATATAACTTTACGATACACTTAATTTCAATATTCGCGCTAAAACAAACACTATAACGAACGAACGTTACAGGGTATTGTTGAAGTTTAATTGAACTGCAGTCCTCACTATCTCCACACACAATATTCCCCGTCACGTTGTCACCCTCTTTTATATACCAGACTACCCTGTATCTAGTAAATACTAGAGCATTCGCCAAGGTACAGGATAGTTCTAGAAAATAGGTGGCGCGACACCAGTCACGTGACCTCGATGACGCAATAATATCGTTCATAAGGAAGCCCTGATTTAAAACAGGTTCGTAGTTTATTTTCAAAAATCAAACCTAAGGTTGTTTTTTTTGTTTTTTTTCATAAATCCACAAAATATTTTTTACATATCGAAATATGGAACAGGGAATACAGAGAGAGTAAGATATTTTTTTCGAAAACCCAGGCAACGCCGGGTAATGGTACTAGTTTATAAAAAGTTATCTTCACTACCCAGTTAAGCTAAAATAATATTAAACAAACATTAATATATTAATGCGGTTACCATTATATATGTTTAGTTTGGAAAAGTTCATAAATTATACCTATTGTTACTGATTTTAAAAACAAAGAATTAAAGTAATAGTCAAAAAGTGGATGCTTTTATTATGATCATCAAGGTCCTGAAAACTACATAGAAATACTGATTGTATCATTATTATTATTCAAATTACTACAACAAGCTTAACCAAAGTATTATCAGTATTGAACCATCATAGTAGTTAGTGGGAAAAAACATATTTGAAATCATCTTTGCTTTGCATTTAAGTATTCCGCCTTGTACACTGGTGGACGAGATATTTTTTTGCAGATTCCAATGCCATTTGGGTTGTCAGTTGTGTCACAGTACAGACCTTCGCCACACTTCGTCAATTTCTTGCCGCCACATTTTTCTCCATCAGCCTATTTTAAAACGTTATATATCAGTAAGTATCCATACAATAAACACGCTTTTCAGATTTATATAGAATTTTATATCTTAACTAATTTTTTTCGAACTTGACACTCTTTATAGTAAAATATGTATATATACCAGAGCCGTTTCCTTTGATTTTATGCATAATAAACATTTCAAGCGAGTTTTTTTTTTTTTTTTCGTTAGTGTAGTTCAATTAACGTGGTAGTTCAGTTTGAACGTCATTTGTAAACTTAGGCCTACAAGTTACTACTGAGTAAAAGTGATACCAATACAAGCCAACGTTAAGGAAGGAATAAACTAATTTGTTATCGTTGGTCTTGTAGTTTTTTTCGTTTGTTTTTGTTGTTGTTAGAATTTTATTACTTTCAGTAATACCTTTTCTGCAGTCCATAAAAGTAAATAAAACTGTGCTTGAAGGTCGCATAAGCAGTTTAATTAATCCTCAAGTCAGTGATTTGTTTTATATCGTTCACTACCAGTGGGGTCCATATATTTTTATGTGAAATAATTAAGACACTCCAACAGAAAATAGTGCTATTAATGACAATATTGGTAGTATATTTGTTTGCACAATAAAATCATAGGTCTACAAGTCATCTGTTGCTTTGTTTGTTGTTCAACACAAAGTTACACAATTTGCTATCTGTGACCTCCCCCCCTCCCCGCTGATATAAAAACCCAAGTTTTAGCGTTATAAGCCCTTAGATTTTACGATGAGCTATCGCTGGGCACCATTTGTTGTAAAAAAAAGAGTTTAGAAAAAAACATATTCATAAAGCCTAGTAACATAGAATCACAAAAAGTGAACAAAAATGCTAATAACATTGCAACTAATCCTGCTAATTACTGCTGCAAATTTAGATATATTCTACAACGAGTAATTTTTGGTCGGCTTTTTACAGTAAATGTAGTGAAAAAAACACCAAATTACTTCCTATGATTTATGCAATATATATATGGACCCCCACCGGTAGAAAACGTAACTAAGTCAGTAATATGCGAGTTAACATGAAGTATGAACAGTTGGATTATCTGCACTGTGTCTATTACAGGGATTGAACACTAACATTTAGTGCTATAAGTCCTCAAATTTACCAATGAGCCAATAGGGGACAAATTATGTAAGTTTAATTTTTTTCAGTCTAAGTTACTTTATGGGTTATCTGCGTTCTGTCCAGTTATAAAAGGATTAGTGACTACGACTTGGCAAAGCATAATATTGAATTGGATAAACATAAGTCACAAACTTAAATTTTGCCGTATATTTCTACCTGCATACATTTTTAAAGATACTTTAATTTCTAAAACAGGTTACTTAATCAGTCTTGTTATATTATACTATATTCTCACATGGGTTTTTATCTTTTTGAAAGCAAATATTTTATTCTACAGCGTTTAACTTTTTCTATCATTAATTCATGCAATTAACATGCATTTTATCTCAACTCCAAAGTATCCTTACCTAATGGTTTATTATTCTTAATTAGGAACTATGAATACGGTTTCATCAAGAATTTCTGGATTTGGTTTACTATAATTAGTCAAATTCATGATATATAATTACATTACCTTGGCACAGACCTGACAACAATCACATTGGTCTGTTGTTACTCCAGCTTTGCAAGGCTTTATCGGCTGAGAACAGCTAGAAAGCTCACAAGGTTCAACACATGGATCATCCTGGTCTCCACTAAGTTGAAAATTCACATAAAAAAGTACGCATCATTAATAAGATAAAATAAGTTAATGTATGCCGCAATAGATATTGTTCAAAATGTATATGTGGCACCATCTGTTGAAAATATTAAAGAAAAAATATAACTTCCACACGCAAAAAAAAAAAGAGAAAAAATATTCTAGTCTATATACGATTAAATACATTACATTTAGTCGTCACGAGGCCCCCTCCCCCAGTGGCCCAGCGGTATGTCTGCGGACTTACAACGCTAGAATCCGGGTTTCGATACCCGTGGTAGGCAGAGCACAGACAGCCCTTTGTGTAGCTTTGTGCTTAACTACAAACAATCGTCACGAGGTTTATATGTGACGCCGTCTGTCGTAAAATCAAATAAAAATATAATTTCCACACATACACACAAAGTCACATTATATTCTATGTGTGATAAAATACACCAAGAAATAACATTATACGTTTACCAGATGGAGCCACAAAAGCTTCTAACTTAAGTGGAAGAAAGATTTGGTTTCTAGATGCATCGTCTTCTCTTGCAATACATGTAGAGTTCAGAATAGGAATAAGAAATGGCCAAAGTTGATATATATTTACATAAATAATTTTAGGGTTATATTAAAATTATCTTTACAGTATTTTTCAGGACAGAAAATTATAAAGAACCAACGAAATATGTAAACTTACTTTCACACGGGGGGGGGGGGGGCTGCCGAAGGATCTACCTATTTTTTATGTAAAACAATGTGCTTATATAGTTATAGCGCAGCTGCTTATGGTAATGAACGTAATATTGCATACAAATCTAACATTAATGTTAGCATGCCACGAGATAGGCAACGACAAGCCTAACGTGCAAATACAGAATATAGTTCCTTGGAAGATTACTGTAAGAAAACAGTAACCATTCCTTTTCCTGACCACAATATCAGTAATCTTTCCTCCAGATTTGATATACATGTAAAGCAAGCAACATCAATTCAGAAACTTATGTCACCAAACTCACACAAGAGTTTTCTATCTCTGATATCAGACAGGCTATAGTTTTTACAAAGAAGATTTGCCAAATCCCGATTTTTTTTATTTTTTTTTTGACGAAGAACTTCATCGATTGACGATAAGATGACTTTCTATTCCTCTCCAGGTAGTACCAAATATCTTTATGTTTGCCACACTGCCACTACGTTCATGTGAATGTTCGGAATCTGTTCTCCGCCCGTTGAACAATTATCTGAGGTGTACACAAACCGAAGAAAGACTGAGTGTTCTAACTTTCATAATCATTATGACACTGAAACTGAATGTAAGTCATTTATGGAAAAATACCACAGAAGAATGGTGCATGCTAACACGTTATTTCAGTAGTGCATACATTTACGTATATGATAACCAATGATTGTAATAGCTAATATACTATTGCTGTACAGAGCTGTTTAGATTAGTGACATAAGTTAACAATTAATAACTACTATGCAAGTAGATAATACAGTACTTTAATTAATTATCAGGCCCGTACGCAAAATGTTTGAAAGGGGTTCAAATTTGTGAGATTAAAAACCAACACATATTGTGCAAAGCATAATCAGCATGCTAAAAAAAAATAGGTGCTATAAGATTAAATCTGTAAGCAGTTTTTTACGAAATATAACTTAAACAATTGTATAAATGTTCACAATAATCCCAAAACATGCAACGAAAAGTCAACAAATCATCATGTTGTAACGATGCATAGGGAGACAGACTTTAATTACCATAAATATGTATGTTTTATTATAAGTTGTGTGTAACGTTTTCAAACAAGTTATATAGTCAATATTAATTAATTAAAGCTGTGTCTAATAGTTTTCTGTAGGCCTAACCGAAATAATTGACAACTTTATTTGCACTATCGACATAATTAGTTTTTTGCTCTAACCAAGACTGTTATTTTGCCAAATTAATATGGTTCATATTAACAAGAGCCTAGTTTACTGCTGGTTGTTATAGTCCCAGTTACACTTGTAAGAATTCACAGGAAAAAGAAAATCCTGTGTGTGTGTGTGTGGTCCTGACCCTAGGTATTAAAAGTAATTCATACCCAAAAGAGTATTTGTTTTCGGATATTCTTGCAAAGCTATCCGTCCCCAATTTTAAACAGATACCCAAGATTTCCGGCTGGCCTATCAGTCAACAGCATCCTTTGCCAACTCTTGGGCTACTCTAATCGAAGTTGGATTTTTACAGTCACTCTTATAACGCACCCGAGAGGCTTCAAAGGCGCAATTTTGCATCAATGGTGCGAGAACCGTGGATCTTAGAATTTGCAGTCCAACACGTTAACTAATAGGCCACGCTTAGCTCATATAACTATATGTGAACGGAGTTTGCCATACGGTACATTTTTGTAAAGTACTAGCAGCCACAGAAGATCAAAAAATAGTAGAAATTCAAACTTTAGCCATAACACAGTGTTTGCATCAATAGACATTACAAAATAAAATTATGTTATATTATTTTACTAAGTACATTAGTTTTTTAATATTTGACGTTTAAAATTGTTATTTTGTTTAATGAACTGTTACGACAGTGGAAGTCGCGCGACGCTTGGAGCATGCGCTGGAGTTCTAGAAAGATCGTGACTGTTCCGCGCAACTCTAGGCTTTTCTATGCATGCTATGTTCTCTTATATAAGCCGGCAAATAAAGTGACGGCGGAAAGATAATTGCAGACCAATTGCAGACCAGTTGGCACACCAATAGAAACAGTAGCCGTTGACATTGCTGATCCTTTGCCCCAAACTCGTGCTGGAAACAGGTACATTTGTACGCAATACCAAATCAGGAAGCTACAACTGTAGCTTCGGCTATTAGTGATTTCTTCTTCAGATTTGGTATGCCATAAGAACTGCATTCAGATCAAGGCCGTAACTTTGAATCAGCTGTGTTTCATGAATGCTGCAAGTTGTTTGGCATACGAAAGACCAGAACTACGCCACTTCCCCCACAGTCTGATGGGATGGTGGAAAAGTACAACTGGACATTGGGACAGGAAGGAATTGGCAAAGTTTTGTAATAGCCGTCAGGATGACTGGGATGTCT
>NW_013667867.1:0-5779 GCF_000517525.1 Limulus polyphemus | reverse complement strand
TATGTACTTGGAGACTAGTGTAATTAGTTTTGATAAAATAGTTTAGTTTGGTTGAAATACATAATATATTCAAATCTGCTGTATGTTATAACGTACAGTATATAGTAATGTTTTAACCTTTTAACCTTTTTTGGTACTAATATAACTACTTTTCTTATCTGTTGGGGTGAAAAGCATTCTGACATAAGAGATATTCAATAAAACCTATAATTGTCGTTCAGATATCTCATAATCAAATTCGGCTTTTCTTAAAGCTTATGTATATTATAATCACAGGCATGCGAGGGGGTCATTTCAGCCCACCCCTCCCCCAGCTTGCATTACGTACAGCCATTCGGTCACACTTTAAGTCTTCATTCAGAAGTTTCTTATTCATAACCTCAAGCCAATCACAAATGGTTATTTAAAAATAACACTGCTACTGTAAATGATTTTTTTCTCCATAAATACATATATTTCAACCAGTTAATTATGAGTTAAGAAAGAACAAGTGTCACGTAATTACTATTTTGTGTATTGACTGGTAAAACAATTAATAATCAGTCACTGTGATCAGCAGTGGTTTTTCCTAGCGGAAAGGCTGGAGTATGTATATAATGTGTGCACATGGAGATTTCTCACAGACAGATTGAGCCTAATTAACACCATATGGACAGTTATTATAATCACATTTTCAAACTGAAACAGTGTGTTCACTACAAAATCATTACTTCATGTTATGGGTTATATTTACAACTAGTTTTACCTGAACTATCGTCATTATCAATTAAAAATTAACACAGTAAGTAATATTGCTGAGTAAATACACAAGTCCAACTACAAGTATGCAATGTGATAAAACAAAAGTTTGTACTGATTAGAATACATTGACTTATCAGCTGTATACACGTGTGATATTTTCAGATGCAAATGGGAGAGGTTTCAAAATAGTGTTTAATAAGCTTTAAACAATAGCTACAGTACATACATAATCATATTACAAGTTTTAATAAATAATTAAAGTGTAATTTATATAACTTGTAACTTGAACAAAATATTTCTAAGATGTTAACAACATAAGTTTGGAAATTAATAAAATTACTATTACTCTTCCCTTGTAATAAACATAGTTGAATATTTGTAGTTGTTAACAACATAAGTTTGGAAATTAATAAAATTACTATTACTCTTCCCTTGTAATAAACATAGTTGAATATTTGTAGTTGTTAACAACATAAGTTTGGAAATTAATAAAAGTACTATTACTCTTCCCTTATAATAAACAGTTGAATATTTGTAGTTGTTAACAACATAAGTTTGGAAATTAATAAAATTACTATTAATAATGGCTGGAGACGGCTTAAATGGGTAATGAAGAAAAACTTTAATATAAGTTTAACATGACAGCAAATGTACAACGTTTCGACAAGGTTTTGTCATCATCAGGTTGAATATTTGTAGTTGTTAACAACATAAGTTTGGAAATTAATAAAATTACTATTACTCTTCCCTTATAATAAACATAGTTGAATATTTGTAGTTGTTAACAACACAAAAGTTTGGAGCATAATAAAAATAAAACAACAAATAACTGGTATTACTTTTTCTTATGAATATATTTCTAAGTATAATATGCATAACAGTCCATTGCTTAGAAGTTTTTAAATGTGTTTAATGATTGTAGGTAGAATATTTCATTTTGTCTGGTGTTATATCTGATATGATAACAGTCACCAATTCAACTTGTAATAAATCCTAAAATGTATTTTCAACTCATTTTTTTGTACCTTGTGTCATGAAAGGACAGTAAATGTGTTAGTTAACAAAGAAGTGTCAGAATAACTTGTTTTCTCACAATACAAGATGGTCTGCTGTGCCTCGTGATGTTTTCTGACCGCGTGCATTTAAAGAGCTGCTCACATGGTTCTTCAAGGCTTTGAAGTGCTGTAAGAAACAAGGGTGTACATCACTGATACTGAGGTTCATTATGAACCAAAGACAACGTACATTCATTAACAAGAGTAAATGTTCGAGGTCATTGCTTTAATTTTTTTTATCTACAAAATAGGTTGTATTTTAGCCATTTGCCTACTTATTGATTTTTGAGAGCACTGTGTGAAAACATTAATTTCCAAACAGAGTTAAGAAAAATAATGGTTCCAACTGACTAAAGTCTTGAATGGGTAAGTCAAACCTTAGCAAAATTTTGTTAGCAAAACTGAAAGCCAGGTTTTCTACTTTAACTCTACATTTTACTTAAAGAATCTTTGATTCATATCTATTACAGTTTTAACTTAGTCGAGAGTGACGGCAGGCCAATAATAACAATTACTAAAGCATAAAGATCTTAATAAACATATAAATGTTTTGTGAGTTTTTAATTAAGTCTAAAAGTTTTGTTGCACTAGTTAGATGTAGGGCACATATGACATTTGTTTCCAGTGTTTTTCAATTCCTTGTCGAGGGTGTTCCAATAAGTCATGATACTTAGTATAAATACATTAATTTGCATAAACTTGTAACCTTCATTACTAATAAATATAATTCATATTACACTATTTTATAGGAGTACTTGAGCTCTAAATATTTATATAAATAAGCATTTGCTTTCAAATTTGAATTGGCCAACATTCTTCTGACTACAATTACCAAAAGGTTATTTTGATCAACTTGAATAACTGTTGCTGAACTTATTTGATGACATTAAAACATGTGACTGAGGGGTTATTGGCACATCATGTATATGTTACAAAATAGTGGAACTTCATAATGATGTGACACTTTTTGTTTCCTTTAGAGAGGTTGTTAATCATGGCATCAGAACGAGATGTCTCTGGGCAGCTGATCAATTTCACCTTTCTGAACAACTTTATAAGTACATATGTAAAGTCAAATGGAACTACAGATGTAAAACTATATCTTGCAACTTAAAGATTTAAATATAATAATGTTTGTTACAAGTGTGATTCTGGTTGTGTGTTTATTGTTGGGATGACTTCAAGTGTGATTCTGGTTGTATGTTTATTGTTGGGATGATTACAAGTGTGACTCTGGTTGTGTGTTTATTGTTGGGATGACTACAAGTGTGATTCTGGTTGTGTGTTTATTGTTGGGATGACTTCAAGTGTGATTCTGGTTGTATGTTTATTGTTGGGATGATTACAAGTGTGACTCTGGTTGTGTGTTTATTGTTGGGATGACTACAAGTGTGATTCTGGTTGCGTGTTTATCAGTAGGATGACTACAAGTGTGATTCTGGTTGTGTTTATTTTTGGGATGACTACAAGTGTGACTCTGGTTGTGTGTTTATTGTTGGGATGACTACAAGTGTGATTCTGGTTGTGTGTTTATTGTTGGGCATCCCAACAATAAACACACAACCAGAATCACACTTGTAGTCATCCCAACAATAAACATACAACCAGAATCACACTTGTAGTCATCTACAAGTGACTCTGGTTGTGTGTTTATTTTTGGGATGACTACAAGTGTGACTCTGGTTGTGTGTTTGTTTTTGGGATGACTACAAGTGTGACTGGTTGTATGTTTATTGTTGGGATGACTACAAGTGTGATTCTGGTTGTATGTTTATCGTTGGGGTGACTACAAGTGTGATTCTGGTTGTATGTTTATCGTTGGGGTGACTACAAGTGTGATTCTGGTTGTGTGTTTATTGTTTGGATGACTACAAGTGTGATTCTGGTTGTGCGTTTATTGTTTGGATGACTACAAGTGTGATTCAGGTTCTATGTTTATTAGTGGGATGACTAAAAGTGGGATTCTGATTGTGTTTATTGTTGGGATGACTACAAGTGGGATTCTGGTTGGGTGTGTATATTACCATTGAAGTAAGTTATTAATCATATCGATGGACAAGAATAGTTTAAAAAAAGTTGATATTTCATAAAGTTGGGAATTCTAAAACACAGAAGCCATGATCTCTAAAATGGCCTCAGAATAGCCAACTAATTGTTCACATTGAGGAACAAGTAGAAGCAGTCCATAAAGAACAGGATGGACAAGAATAGTTTAAAAAAAGTTGATATTTCATAAAGTTGGGAATTCTAAAACACAGAAGCCATGATCTCTAAAATGGCCTCAGAATAGCCAACTAATTGTTCACATCGGGGAACAAGTAGAAGCAGTCCATAAAGAACATCAGCTATTCAATGTCTACACTGTGTAGATAACAATTATAAAAGTTCTATCAATAATGACTTGCCTGCAAATTTTGAAACTCTGAAAACAGCGTGAAAAGTACATGAAGAGATTGGACCATGGATTTGTAAACTGGAATATCCAGAAGAGCTGCAAAGTCAAATAAGACACATCGTTAAGATAAATGTTTTAGATGTCTGGGAATGATGTTCAACTAGTAATCTGCTTTTTATTGCTACATATTCTTATATTGTATTTTAACTGACAGGAGGAGGCTGTTACAAATAAAAGAATACAAATATAAGTTTAATTATAGTATCTCAGCACAAGAAGCTAATACTGCAAGTCTCTGATATTAATACCATTATAATATCAATATAATAACTGATTCAAATCTTCATTACACTCATCATTAAAATTAAAACAAAAAAGAAGTTATGTTGTCTGTTTAAGTACTAAATTAAGTTTAAATAAGATTGTGTTAAATGCTTTTTTTTAATCTGTTTTTCAGAGCTGATAGTATAAAGTAATTAAACCAATAGTTTGTTAGGGATTAACTCCACAGCTTATTGCACAGTAACCACTCTAATTAATGGTATATATATATATATAAATGCAAAATGACAGTATATTAAGGATTAACTCTACAAATAAGGCATTATAATCATATATATATATATATATTTGCACACACATTAATTTAAATATTTTAATATAAGTTATTTAACATTATATGAAAATGACAGCCATATTATATTTATTTGAAATATCTTTTGTAATTGTTTAGTAGGTGTTTCTATTGGCAAAATAATTGTTTCATACGTACAACACACGATCTTTACACATTGTTCAAGTGAACATTCGATATCAGCTGATGGAAGTCCAACCTGGAATTAGATATCCAAAACAGATAAGAGCAGATTTAATAATATTCTACTGAAACTTTGCACAAATGATATTGAGATTAATATGTTTCTTTAAATCTTCTATTTAAAATACCGATTTGTTTTTCTTTCATTCAGTCACATTTCATGTAATATCAACTTCGATTTATCATTTAGATGTATGCACGACTTCATAATGAACTTCGTAAGTGAGAGTGATCAACTAAGAATAAAATACATCAACAAATTTTACAACATTTTAGACAAAAATTGGTAATAATTGCTTTGTTTAAAATTATAATAATCATAAAACTCTGATAAAATAATTTCTTATATTACATTTTTTAACATTTCTTCAAACTCTGGTGACCACTCTTGCATCAAAGTGTCAATGTCAGGCATCTGTCTTGAATAATAAATGAAAATTAACTACTGTCCTTTAGAAGTGTTAATTATATGTATACAATAGTAAAACCTGGAAAATGAGAAGCTAGTAACATTTTATTTCTCATTATATTACTTCAGAACCATAAAAAATATTTATTTAATTCAAATATTACAATATAGTCTTTTTTTTCTACATTACAATACATCCTTCCCAAGTTTATGTACTTAGAGAAAATAATAACTGAATATTGTTTTTACTGAATGTCATAGATAACAGGACGTTTGTGGAAATATTTATTTTGACTAATTAAGGAAGCAGATTTTTGCCACTTGATATCATTTAACATATTATTATAATCAAACAGAAAAAC
>NW_013667866.1:199060-201910 GCF_000517525.1 Limulus polyphemus | reverse complement strand
CATTACCCATTCAAGCTGTCTCCAACCATTATTAGTCTCAAAGTGGGTTCCTCGTCATCGAAAATATACCAGTATTCATGTGCTTTAATTACTATCATCCACTTTTCATGAAAATAGCACCTATTACTGTACAGGCATAAATTTTAATCATAAAAGCTGTTCCAAACATAAAGATATTAAGGATTTACAACATACACTTGAATGATTGTCTAAACCATTTCATTTCAGACGTCTTCATAAAGACTTTAAGAAATGAGGAAAAGAAAATTAACACTACGTATCTCTACAATGGCAGACATACTGTTGAGAGTTAAACCCATGCACAAGAACATACTTAAAAGAGACCAACATCAGTGAAACATCTTGTGCATTAGATGTACATTGATGAAACATCTCATGCTTTAGACCTACATTAGTGAAACATCTTTGGCTTTAGACCTACATTAGTGAAACATTTCATCCTTTAGACTTGCATTAGTGAAACATCTCATGCTTTAGACCTACATCAGTGAAACATGTCATGCTTTAGACCTACATCAGTGAAACATCTTGTGCATTAGACGTACATTGATGAAACATCTCATGCTTTAGACCTACATTAGTGAAATATGCCGTGCTTTAGACCTACATCAGTGAAACATCTTTGGCTTTAGACCTACATTAGTGAAACATCTTGTGTTTTAGACTTACATTAGTGAAACATTTCATGCTTTAGACCTACATTAGTGAAACATTTCATCCTTTAGACTTGCATTAGTGAAACATTTCATGCTTTAGACCTACATCAGTGAAACATGTCGTGCTTTAGACCTACATTTGTGAAACATCTCATGCTTTAGACCTACATCACCACATAAGACATGCATAAGGGTTGATTCACAACGACAAACCAAACCACATAAGAGATGTGTAAGGGTTTACCAACAAGATTAGACTACACAGATAACATTAAGTTTTGCTTCACAAGGTCAGACCCATTTATTATCTGTAAGGACTGATTCACCAGGTTAGGTAACAAGGACATCTGTTGGGGTTGATTCACCAGGTAAGATCATTTACCTTTATAAACAAAGTCTACACATTTAACTTAAATATCTTAAATACTAATCTAGACAATTTGTACTAATTATACAAACAAACAAATGTTTTTTATTTTAGATAATATAATGCAATGTATTTGTAAAATCATCAGACCTGTTGGAAATGTTCCAGTACTTGTTGATGCATCGAACACCTGAAACCACAGACATTACAAAGGTATGGCATTTCACACTCAACATGCATGGTTTTCATATGGGCAATAAGAGTAACTTCTGATGAAAAAGCCTGGTTACATATTCCACATGCCAAAGTATCCATCTTCATGTGAACCTGGATAGCAGAAACAATATTTAGACTACAGAGAACAGAAACTAGGAAGTAAAACTTTTATATATATATATCGATCTAGGTTTCAAAGAATAAAAACCACCACAATAAGGACCAAATAACATAATTAACTTCAAATGAATGACCATAAACTCCAGAAAATTGTATTTCACCAAAAGCACCTAACTATAATGACTATTAGGCTCACAAGAATATTATAAACTTATTTAAAGGACAGTCAGATATGAGCTGCCATTTTTGTTTATGCTACAAACTCCTTTCTGTACTATAATGTTTCAAAGGTTCCATAAGCATGTTGAGCAGGAGATGTTTCACTAATTTAGGTCTAAATCATAACATGTTTCACTAATTTAGGTTTAAACAGGAGATGTTTCACTCTGTTTTTGTGAATCAACCCTTACATATGTCCTATGGGGTCTATCTTTGTTGATCAACCCTTATACGTGTACTGTGTAGTCTGTCTTTGTGAATCAACCCTAACATATGTTCTGTATTCAAATTCAACTTGTACCTGATGATGACAAAACCTTGTTGAAACATTGTACATTTGCTGTTATGTTAAACTTATATTAAAGTTTTTCTTCATTACCCATTCAAGCCATCTCCAAGCATTATTATATATCCTGTGTGTTCTGTCTTTGTGGATCAACTCTTACACATGCCCTGTGTGGTCATCTTTGTGAGTCAGTCTTTATACATGTCATGTGGTATAATCTCATTAAATAACCCTTATGTCTGTGTGGTCTAACTTTGTGAATAATTGCTTAATGTTGTTTGTGTGGTCTAATGTAGTGAATTAACTCCTAAAGATGTTCTCTGTAAGTTAACCTAATGAACCAACTCCTCTAGATACTCTGTGTAGGCTAACTTTATGAATCAAACCCTCAGATTCCGAGAAATCAAGGTTATTGCTTTGAAACAAGACACGGGTTTTAGGTTTTTATTAGCAGGAAGTACTTTGAAAATTTCTATTATGCCTCCAACAACCTTTTTATTTGAGGCATCATGATATGTCTTGACATTTAGGTGTGCATACATTTTATAGATATGGTCACTGCCAATTCCACTACATACCTCCCATAATATTTCAAAATCATTATCAGTTTATCAATCTGCCACCCTCCAGATGTATTATAGGCAATTATTCTGTTATCTCATGAAGTGGCTCTAATTACGCCATGAGTTTGTGACCAGTCATCATGATTCCATTTCTTACATTAAATACAACAGTTCAGAACATTCTTGGTGTCACATGTGGTAGATCAGACAGTGACCAATCATCATTATTTTAAATACAACAATTCAGAACATTCTTGGTGTCACATGTGGTAGATCAGACATTGACCAGTCATCATGATTCCATTTCTTACATTAAATACAACAGTTCAGAACATTCTTGGTGTCACATGTGGTAGATCAGACAGTGACCAATCATCATTATTTTAAATACAACAATTCAGA
>NW_013667866.1:197806-198828 GCF_000517525.1 Limulus polyphemus | reverse complement strand
TGGGTAATGAAGGAAAACTTTAATATAAGTTTAACATAACAGCAAATGTACAACGTTTCGACAAGGTTTTGTACCTGATGATGACAAAACCTTGTACATTTGCTGTTATGTTAAACTTATATTAAAGTTTTCCTTCATTACCCATTCAAGCCGTCTACATCCATGATTAATACTGGTATATATGAAGGTTTGTGTATCCTTAGAGAACATCAAGGAAACTAAGGTCACCAAATTAAGCCCAGTGTTCCCTAGAGTATTTATACTGGTGTAAAAGGTATTCAGGTATCTATATAGATTTTGTAAACTATAGGGCCAAATTCTAAATATCAATAAATCAAAACTACAGAAGTGGTTTTTCACTATCTTTACAAACCTTATGTTTATGGAACAAGTTGAAGCTTATATTCTTGTAAGCCTAACAGTCATAGTAGTAGGTTTTCCTAATGAATTGTATAAATGAAACACTCAGCACAGAAATACAATTTTCTGATATCAATGGTTGTTTATTTAATGGTAATTATCTCTAAACTTGATTTTTTAACTTCAAAAACTTTATAAATATTTTTCTGAAACATCATTTCTAAAAATAATAAAAATACTTTCTTTCATCTTGGACTTTCATTTTTATATTGTGTGTGTGAAACATTGTAAATGTATCTAACAAAACTTTTATTTCAATAAGACTACAAATTTTGTTTTTAGTCTAAAAACATTATACAAAATTTAGGAAAATTGACATTTAATCCCTGACATACAAAATGAAGAAATGTACAGGAATGAAACAAAACTTTTTAAAATAATACTATTAATGAAGTTTCAGTCAATTTTAACTTCTTTAATATTTTCCTTCGTATATTTTTTTGTCTATTCAAGCAATTAGATGACTGTATAAAAAATATTTAACTTCTGAATGATTATTACTCCTTTACTATCAAATTGCATTATGCAACTATTTATGCCTACACATTCACTAACCTTAAAAACATTTAGTATGCTGTTCATATTCAAGCAGTTCTTGACCA
>NW_013667866.1:185900-197188 GCF_000517525.1 Limulus polyphemus | reverse complement strand
TTGGTTACATGCATATAGATATATGGATAAGATACATATATACACGTTACATCCATTATAGAAAGATGTGAAAAGAATAAGACTGGAAATTACAAATATAACCAAAACAACATCTTAAAAGATATCCTACAAAAAATTAAAAGGTATGTACTTTTTTCTATTTCCTAATTTTAATTATTTCATTGCATTGTATGTTGATGATAATAGCTGGAGTTAGTGATATGAAATGAAAAATAAAATATAAACAATTACCTTAGAAATATTTTTGTTATTCATTTAAGAGGTTCTAGAGGTTATACAAATGAAATATGAAAACTATAATATGAAGAAAAATATTTTTATACTTAAAATGAAAATCACCTTGCAATCAAACTATTTAAATACGTTTGAGTGCAGATAACTACTATAGATAAATAAAATTTTTATTGAAAAAACGTAATTAGAATTATGTCATTCTTTGTGTACAAAATACTTAAAACTTTAACAAAACCTTATGAGGTTTTGTGAGGAATGTACAGAGTTACAGTATTTATGTTGCATAAATGTCCTATAGTGGAGAGGATGGTATTCAGGTCTGTCTGTGCTTAAAGGGTTAATGGTACTACCGTATTAAATAATGCACCTAAGAACACAGGATAATAACATGTAAAAAGGTGACAACATCCTGTAGCTATCAAAATTTTTCTGGCTTTCTAACTATGCAATAAATGCCTTTAAATATTCAGCTACACTTGTCAATGTGTTTCACAAGGGAACAATGTCTGAACCAGAAACAAAATAGACAATTTTCTGTACAGAAAACAATGTAATATAACACATTACTTGATAGATTAAAACTTTGGCTTTCTATTGGTTATAAATAATATAGTATTAAACATGAGAAAGGAGTGCTGGCAAATTGTAAAAGAGAGGATGTGACAGGTGGTTGTGGCAAGCTTATGGCTCCATAAACAAATATGATTAAAGGCTGTAAAAATTATGCTTTGCCTGAATACTAACTATATTATAATGAGTAATTCATACTAAATTCTGTACATTAACAGAGAGGTGGTAAAAATTAGAGAGGAGGGAAACATTGAGAGCAAATGTCACAATTCTCTTACTAGGGGAGATTGAGGATTGTTCTAAACATTTCCTTATAAAATTAAGAACTTAAAGCTTATATAACATTGAAATTTCATTTATTAACTATGTTTTGATGCCAAGTTTATTTGTATTTTCAGATACCATGATAATAAAGCACTTTAATTAAATTTAGTATACAGTCCATATTCTAATATACTCCTTAACATCAAATACCTTTAGTATACAGTTCATATTCTAACATACTCCTTAACATCAAGTACCTTTAGTATACAGTTCATATTCTAACATACTCCTTAACATCAAATGTCTTTAGTATACAGTTCATATTCTAACATACTCCTTAAAATCAAATGTCTTTAGCATACAGTTCATATTCTAACATTCTCCTTATCATCAAATACATTTGGTATACAGTTCATATTCTAACATACTCCTTAACATCAAATGTCTTTAGTATACAGTTCATATTCTAACATACTCCTTAACATCAAGTACCTCTGGTACGCAGTTCTTAAGCACCTTTAGTATGTTGTTCACATGCCTATGTACGAGTGTTCATATGTTACACCATGAAAAAATAAAATTCTGCATGAGTGATAGGTTTTAGAAGAAACAAAAATGTTGGTAAGATTAATACAGCTAAAATTTTACTGAATATATACGAAAGAATACAAAACAAAAATCTCCCCTTATATAAGTTACATATTATACATAATTAAAAGATTGTCAGTCTAAACTAAACTTAGAAAATTAATAAGTATATTAAAGATATAATGAAGCATCTGCAATACAATATCATTCAACATAATAATAATGACCTTAAAACAGATTTCTAATATAGTATTGTACATCACAGAATAAACAGGATACATACAACTTAAATACACAATAACTTTATAAAAGATTTTACTGTTGTACTGTGATTCACAAAATTAGCTTGATAAAAAATTATCATAGTAATATCTGTTAGAGAACCAATAAAAAATTATTAACTGTATTACTTTACATTCTATTAATTTTATTACAGATCATCACATCATTTATTGATAACATTCTTGCTAGAACAGTGTCAGATTCTCACCGCTTCAATGTGGCACTGCATGCTGTATGGTGTTTCAAAATCTCTAAAGCAGTATTTGCACTGTGTTAGGTCACTCAAGTCAGGGCTTCGTTGTCGGGTGTTCTCAATGTGGCCACTGATGTGCTTCATGGCTTTTATATTGTTGTCTAACATTTTTTTGCAAATATGGCACTACAAAAGTTGTGAAAATTAGTGTAACATATATATCTGATGGCGAGGAACTCACTTTTTAGAAAATAAAAGTTTTAAGACAGCTTGACTGGGTAACGAAAAAAAGACTCTACTATAAATGTCCGATGTTTATACCCCCAGGATGACAATCTTGTTGAAACGTCATACATTTATAATAAAGTTTATTTTTTCATTACCCAGTCAAGCCATCTCCAAAATTTATATATATATATATCTTTATAAACTTTCATATCAATAAAATATGCCAATAACATAAGAAAGAAAAAAATACTATATTATAAACATTAGAGAATATTTATACAGTACAAAGGTATTTTCTAACTTATTTCATGTTTTACTTTTAACTAATTTTACTAATATGAATCTTACATTATTCTAATGCACTTTATGCATTTCACCTTACCCTTCTTTTGTACCTATTTCTCAGTACATGTACATCTCACACATTGGTGTATCCCATTCCATTATCTACATATATATCTATATATATTTATGCTGTGTTTAAATCTATAGATTATAATTTGAATTGTAGATATGATAACAGTAGACAATGAATCATTGGGAACAAGAAAACAAGGGCATTAATAAAGTTTTCTTCTAGATTTTGTGGTTATGACTTTTTAAATATTTTCTGACATTATTCTGTCTGATGGAGTATACATTATGTTATTTACTAATTAATTTACACTGTTACATTCAGCTGTTGGATGTTTAGTCACACTTTTTTGATTATTTTGACTGGTGGAGTATATGTTTACTTGAATGAATAGCTAGATTTGACTGGTGGAGTGAGTACAAAGATTTATATAAACAGAGTGGTATTACACAAGAATATACATGTATATATATATATATATATATATTGAAACCTGGTTTTTAGCACTGTAAGTCTGCAGACATACTGCTGAGTCACTGAGCTATGTTAGAAGTATTACTGAGATTTACATAAATGAAAAACTAAACTATCCATTGAATGAATTAGATTATAATCATGCAATTTAAAAATAATGGCAGTAACATAATCAAGTGTATTCTCGCAAGATGATAAACAACACACTCTGATCTGAATATGACACGCACCTTGAACTGGGTGCTGACCTTCGATTCTTTAGCTATAACTTCAACATTCCCTTCTTTCTTTGCATAGTAATATTCAACAAGAGCGACTGAAACTGTTTCTGAAATAAAACATTTCACACAAGTAAGAAATGGGTTTTTAAACTAATAATAAATATAAATGAAACCTCAGTAATATTACATGGATCCATTATATTAGAAAAATGAAAAAAAAAAATTCCAACAAATATCTGAGAAAATATGCTAAAGCTGATAGTTCAGGATGTAACACATTAAGAATTTATATTTTACATTATTAAAATGATTTCAAACATTTAATATTGAAAGCCTTTTCTTGTTAACCCTTTCCACACGGGTCAACGACCATGCCATCGCGTTTGTTGACTCAATTTCTAAATTTTATTGAAATACTATTTTAGGAATTTATGTTAATAAGTTTGGTATCAAACTGTAGATTATAATTCAGATTTTAATATCATACATTATTTAATTTCTTAATTTAAAAGTAAATATTAAAAAAAACACCTAAACATTGATTTTTGTGTGTCACATGGTATGTTCAATGCAGCACTGGTTCAAATTAGATGTTTGTGATGTTAAAATACAAAGTCTATAGTTTCGTACAAATTAGGAACTCAAATTAACGATATTAACAAGCTAGAATATAAAAACCTCCTATCTTCTCTATTTGTTGAGATATTGCTCACGTACACAATCAAACACAGTGGCCCTTCTCACCTCTTTCCATTTTTGGAAATGCTCTCTTATATACACTTACTTCTGTCTATGATATGTGAATAACCAATTAAAAGCTCAGAATGTCCCCTAGTGGCTTTCTCAGCCATTTTCAAGTATTATGACGTCAACTCGTTCTTTCGATACAAATCTTCAAGCAAGATAAATTATAGTGGAATTCTATAATATCAATATAATAATTTATTATTTTTTGGTTATTTCAAATGTATATCTATACAACCTAAAAAAAGTATTTCATTTCACATCCACCATAAGGCTTAGCAACCTACAACAAGCAGCAAATGAGTACAAAGGTCATAACTAGAAGAGATAATTGTTTGCTATACTTCTGTGTCATGATATAAAAAACTGTTTGGTTTAAATATTAGTAATTAATTTATATTTGTGAGTGAATATTTTATTATTTTTAAGTTTTGTTATAATAAGAGCTAAAAGCAGACAGACAGTATTAGACAGATAAAAGCAAAGAGAATATAGAAATGGTGTATTTAAGTGTTTTACACTCACAAAAAAGAAACCTATTATTCTATAATCTATAGGTATTTGAAGAACTTGTAGCATTCCACCATAATTTAATTCTTCGTATTGTTAGCCAACACTAGGCAGCTGGTACATAATTGAATAGAGTTGTTTAAACATTTGTTTGTCTGTGAGCCAGACTAGTTTTGGAGAATTCAACTCCTCATCATTGACCCTGGACATTACCACCAATGAAACTTCAGACCAAACCAAGCCTTTATAGTAGTGAGGTATCGAAAATCGAAATGTTACCAATTTAAGCGGATGCTATTTGGTTCAATTCAGCAGCAACATTCAACCGCATGATGAGGAAGATGCTGCACGACACCACCAACATCGAGCTCTATGTGGATCACATTCTGATACACACTGCAAGACGGGAAAACCACCTGAAGAGACTTAGACAACTATTCCAGTGAGTGAGGGCAGCAGGCGTCACCATCAGGCCATCGAAGTGTACATTGGATATTCTGTGCTGGAGTTTGTTGGACATAAAGTGGGTGACCAACAGATAGCCATGAAAAAGTAAAAGGTAACCCACATACAAGATACACCAGCTCCAATGACCAAGCAGCAAGTCAGATTCTTCCCAGGGTTAGCTGGTCACTATAGGAAAATCATCACAAATTATGCTGAAATTACTGCACCATTGACTGACCTGACCAAGAAAAGCTTACCCAACAAGGTGAAGTGGGAACAACCACACCAGGTGGCATTCCAGAAATTAAAGAACATGTTGGGAAGCTCACCAATTCTTAGAATGCCAGACTTCAACAAACCATTTATTTTTCAGGCTGATGCTTCACACATTGGAATTGGAGCAGTACTCTTACAGGAACGTGAAAATGGACTGTTTCCAATAACATATATAAGTAAAAAACTGTTGAATAGTGAAAAGAACTACTCAGTGATTGAACGAGTGTCTGGCTATTATATTCGCCATTTGGAAATTCCAGAACTACCTATAAGGGTAGAAGATCATCATTCAGACAGACCATCAATCACTTGCATACATTCAGAGGTGCAAGATCGACAATGCGAGGATCATGAGGTGGGCATTGTATCTTCAGAACTACAGGTTCCGCATTGAGGCAATCAAAGGTACTGCAAATGTTGGAGCAGACTTTGTGTTTGAACTAAGAACAGACTTTATATATAGTAAAAAAATATATTGTAAATATTTTATCTTGAATAGGGGTTTGTGTCATGATATAAAAGGCTGTTTGGTTTAAATATTAGTGATTAATTTATATTTGTGAGTGAATATTTTATTATTTTTAAGTTTTGTTATAATAAGAGTTAAAAGTAGACAGATGGTATTAGACAGATAATAGCAAAGAGAATATAGTTGGTGTGAAGTTAAGTAACGTAAAAGTGATAGGCCTAATGACTGATATAGGCCCAACGTTTGATATATATATAGAGTGAAACTTACAGTGGAAAAGGAAATAAGAAAAAATAAGTTTATTCCATCAAAGCGAAGTATACTAAACGTGACATTTAGATAGTTTGTTTAACTATTATACGTGATGTACATTTTTTGAGGGGTGGTTAATAAAAGTGTTCCAAAATGTGACATTAATTTCTTGACAACCTAATACATTAACAGATTAGTCACAAAGTTTTTGTATAATTTTGTAAGAATAAGCATTGTCCAGTATAAACATTAAAAGATTAGTTTTTTTTAAATAAAAATACTGCATCCCGTATAAACATTACTAAAATTGCTACAAGCCTCTTTATTCAAAATTTAAGAAACACCTATATGTATAACAAACTGAATGTCCATCACATGACAGGAAATAATGAATTTCTTCTCTAAACTATAGCTACATAATTGTTTTACGAACATGTTTTCTAAAAATAAATTATACTCTAGTAACAATATATATATATATATATATATATATATAATGACTATCCTATTTCTAGTATTTCATAAAAACAACATTTTTTTATGTATATCCAGTCATTTCCTTTAAGTACAGCTTGATAGGCATTTTGACTTCTATATTTTTCTAAGTTATGTTGAAATTTTCTTCTTTATAAATCCTTATAGATTGAATCATGCAAAATACTGATTCTCAAAGACATATTTCTATATAGTCAACTGTATGACCCTGAAAGTTATTAATTGTAATGGTAAAGGCAGGGAATTTTATTATGAATTTCAGGGTCTTCTCTTTGGACTGTCTTCCTTAATATTTATGTGACAGATGGACAGCTTTTCATCTTTATATAGTAGATATACATACTAAATTTGTCACACTTTTTTTTTTCAATTCAGATATCTGTAATACACTGCTGGATTTGTCATAAACCTTTTTTTTTGTACTGATGCACAGTACACTTGAAGATTTTAAATGTTTTATCCACTATTTACTTTCTCAAATATCATAATGCAGTTACTGCCTTTTTAGAGTTATTACACTACTTAATACAATTCTTTTAGTTTCAAAAATGTAGCTGTAGGATGTATTATCATATTACCTGATTTTGCTTTCTTCTGAGGAGGTGCATTAAGAACTACACTTTCTGCAGGCCGCTTTATTTGTCCTCTGACATCTCGCTGGTATTTTAAGTCATTTTTTTGACCAATCATAGTGATGACCTTTTCAGGAAGCTGCTTTTGTTGATGAGGAAAACCTATTGAAGAAGCTAAGACACAAACAGTAGCTTTTTAATTTATCCAAACAATAACTTATAAATGTTTTAATACCAATAAAAAATACTGTTTTTAATATTAGAAAGCTAAAAACACAAGAATCACAGTCTACTTTGATATTTATTATACTGATATCTGGCAAATCTGAATTAACTCTGTTAATTTACTACATAAAGATATGTAAATAAATTCATTTGGCTAGGGTTACATCTGATACTTCTATTCTTTTCTAAACCTCAAATTCAAAATAAAATAGTGTTTGACCTGTCTTTTTTATTTAATAATATTTGAGTGTGCATGTTAATTTAATTTAATAACTCTTTATCTGTAAGAAATTCTGGGATACCAGTATTTAAATGAAATCTACTTGTGTTAAATGGACTGAAGAGATTCACAAGCACATTCCTTCACAGTAAGCACTATGATTACTTACATAGTACTTACACATGTTAATTAAAAAAACACTACTAACAATAATGTTTGAAGTAAATGGATGAACTCACTTTTTCTTCCACTTTGCTCACCAATGTCATCAATAATATTCCAAAAGGCATTACTTGGAGTGGTTCCAAATCTTTCTCTCCACTGAATTTCATCTAGATATCCTTGCACAGTGTCAAGTTTCAGCTGGGCAACAATGAATTGTCCAAACATGTCACTAAGCTGAACCTGGAGATAGTTTTTGATTTTTGATACACCCAGTTCACCTTCTGGTGGAGAAGTAACTCCAGGAGCTAAAAGAAATTTGTGTCCACTCCTAGTAATTTCTTTCATCTTCACTTCTGAGGACACAATCACAGAGTTGGGTAAAAGCCATGGTTCCAAACTTTTGACACATACAGACGTGGACCAACCCATTGATGATGAAATGGCCTTCATACGGACTCTGCCACTACCACGATCATATGCACCAAGTATGCTAAATCTCCCCATGTAAGCAAAAGAAACTTCAACCATTGTACCAGGCCCTCCTAGTTTTTTTGATTTGAGTACCAGAGCTCTAGCACAAACTTCCTGAAGTGTTCTCCAAACTGACCTTGCCATATACACATCTATACCAACTTCACTCAGTATGCCTTTCACATCAGACTGTACAGCCCAGTGATAAGTCAATTTCAACAATTTACACAGGGGTATTCCAAACCGCCCAAAAACATTTGGTCGAGTTATCTGAGACTTTCTGCCACAGCTGTAAATAACACAAAAAATAAAATTTCACTTAAGTAAAAGCAAACACAACTTCATCCTAGATGTAGTTAGGTCCTGCAAAAACTTCCTGTAAAGCATGTATAATCTTAAAAATTGAGCAATATTCCTTAAAATAAACATTGTTTTTAATAATCAGTCTAGAATAAGTTTAGGGTCAAACATATTCCATCAGTATAAAGTCACAATACAGCACAATCTAATGTAAGTCATGTTAATGTCTGGTAGTAAGTTACTTTCACATTATATTTATCATTAAGAACAGCACAGTCTAATGTTTCTGAAATCCAAAAGATTATTTTATCTCACACTTATTGAAATGTGGATCATTTGAATGTCTAGTTTTCTCACAATCTGTTTAACGTATAAAAATAAGAATATAAATATCAAACCTGTTTGTCTTAGTGTACAGTATAATTGATAGACTGGCAGTATGATTATTGAAACTGTGTGTGTGTAGATATTAAAGCAATAGAAAACTGAAAATTTTCAGAATGACCCCACAGATATGTTATCAAGTTGTAATTTTGATTTATTATTAGGTTTAATGTATCCTAAACAGAACAACCAGCTGAAAAAATTAAAACACTTATTGCTGAAAAAAATGTTGTGGAGAAAGTCATAACCAATAAGAAGTCTGATAATTAACTTTATATATAATAAAAGTCTCTAATAATTATTTTATAAACAAATTAAAAATTTATATATTCAAAATGCAGCTATTGTGACATATGAATGGTATCATTAAAACACAAATCTACTCAGACATTTTCAGTTTAACCACACCAATAAAACATTTATTGGAAAATACTACAAGGTAGAGAAAATTATGGGTAAAAGCAGCTCAAGAGAGGAATATTAAGATTCACGGAAATTTGTTTCTAGTTCTGAACTTAATATATACATATCAGCATTTGTCAGTTGTTGTATACAAGTCAACTTGCACACAGGAGATTGTACTTGTTTGGAAACTTTAACTGACTTTACATTGTTTACATAAGAACTGTGTTTTAAACTGCTACTTCAAGTCTCCATCATGATGAAGGTTTACATAACTGTTCAAAATATCAACAACACTGGAAATTTTAATGGACTACATCTGTTAAGAACCATGTTTCAAACTGCCAGACCAGTTTTTGATAAAGACTTTCTTAACAGTTCAAAATGTCACCTTCAACTGAAACAGCATTGGACAGGAAGTTCTAATGGGCTACAAAGTGACTATGAACTCGATCCAATTAGGTACACAAAAACATGTTAAATAATGGCTATCCAATTGATTTTCTAACAAAGAATATACACAATTTCCTAAACAACAGATTCCAACCACTAACCAACGTGCACACTGTCCCCAAGTTCCCCTCATTATCTTGCTTCCTTTTATGGGTTCACAATCCTTACAAATAAAAAAAACAACTTTTCTTTTTAATAAAAACTTCTACTCCTCAGACTAACTTACAAGCCCAGATTCCTCATTAAAAACATATTCCAATACAAAGATCAACTACCTAAACTTCTACGTACATGGCTCGTGTATAAGTAAACATGTAGTGACAGTAAGGTCACATACATTGGCAAAACAAAAGGCTTCTTGAAAACCTACTCTGTGAACATTTAGGAGTATCTAACAGAACCAACTGTCCACTACGTAAACCCAGCCACTGAACCTTTGTCCACATGCTGAAACCATGGGTCACAATATTTTATTAAATGATTTCTCTGTCATTACTACAGGATCTTCAGATCTTGAACTCTATATTAAAGAAAGTTTACTCATAGCTAAAGACCACCCTACTCTTAACAACTTATAAACCTCTTTAGATTTAAAATTATTCTAGTTTACACACTTAAAATTCAACTGTTACACAATATATCTATAATCTTTTCTTTTGTTGTTTTATTCTTTAACTTACCACTTTATTTAACTAAATTAACTAGTGATTAACGATACTATAGTTTTAGTTAATAAAATATCTTTGTAACGCTATTTTCAGACTTCACTGAAGATGGAATAAATATATTCCAAAACATTCGAAAATTCTAAATAAATTTTGTGTATCGTCAACCATCTTCACCTTCATTACTAGACTTCGTTTTCTCCTTCATGAATCCAGTCCAACATACAATTATTATATGTCTATATCAGAACATTAAATATTTATGAATTTGAAAATGTTAGTAAAAAGAAACTTTACATGTCAGAAGTTATCTCAATAGAGAGAGGATATAAATAAAAACAAGTATAACAGTTTCATCCTTATAACTAATCTTATCACCTTTCACTGGTACATTTCCACATATACCGATCTTCACTATCTGGATCCGACACAAGTTCAATTGCACTTTTTGAACAAACTAAACACACTGAGGTTTTTGGCAACATTTTCAACTTGTTTAACCACAGTACTGGCTCTTGAAAACATTTCTCTTCCAACAGGGTTCTCCCTGGAGAGTAGAGATAAATAAAACTGAAGCTTTATCTCTGTATAGTAGAGACATATATAACTGAAACTTTCTCTCTGGACAGTAGACTTGTAAACATATATTTATTTCAAGCTTTATACCTGGACAGTAGAGATAAATAAAACTGAAGCTTTATCTCTGTATAGTAGAGACATATATAACTGAAACTTTCTCTCTGGACAGTAGACTTGTAAACATATATTTATTTCAAGCTTTATACCTGGACAGTAGAGATAAATAAAA
>NW_013667866.1:177385-185157 GCF_000517525.1 Limulus polyphemus | reverse complement strand
CATTGAATATACCTGTAACCATCAAACCCATTGATCCTATCAGGTCATTGACTATACCTGTAACTACCAAACCTGCTGAACCTATCAGGTCATTGACTATACCTGTAACTACCAAACTTGCTGAGCCTATTAGGTCATTAACTATATCTGTAACTACCAAACCTGCTGAACTTATCAGGTCATTGACTATACCTGTAACCATCAAACCCATTGATCCTATCAGGTCATTAACAATACCTGTAACTACCAAACCTGCTGGTCATTAGATGTGCACTTAATTCATTAACATATCATATTTTTTTCAGTAATACATTTACTACACTTACAGTATTAAATATGATATGTGTGAAATATTGATTTAAGTACCATTATTGTTTCCTATATATATTGAAGTTGAAATAAAATTAGAAGAGTAAATAAATCTCACTGCTTTGTGATCTTAGAGAAAGGGTGTGATTTGTTGTTTATGATGTAATCTAATTTTCTTCAGAAACTGAAGTTGTGAATGTTAATCATATAGAAACTGAGGTGTTCAGGAAGACCACCTGTTGCAACTCTAGTAATTGTCTTGTAAAATCATCACAGTAAACATACAGAAAAAAGCTAAAAACCAGTGACTCATTCTCTTAACTCTCTCAATATGGGCTCAGTCAATTTGACCAACCACATGACCTCTTTGTACTCGTTCAAAGTCTTTATAGCTTTGGTACTATTAACTTTTAATATAGTGTGTAAATCTTCATGAAATGTGGCAGTCTTTCAAGTAAACATTATAAAAACATACAAAAAATCATATTTTTGGTGAAGTATTTTTAATAAACTAAAATATATTGATTAATTATATATTATGAATACATCAAGTATTTGTTTTGAATAGTCTGTGTGCAAAGTGATTTTCATGTTAAGATTAAAAATACATTTCAAATGTTTGTTTTCAGTGAAACTTTATATTTTATCTATTATTTTCTCTAAATGGTATTACATAAACAAAAAATAGTTTAATAACATTTTGAATGTAAACCACTAAAACCTCATGATATACACAGTAAATGATACCTGGGCCAATAGGTTTAATAGTCACCACACTATACATACAAATAAAAACTGAAAACTCTAGTGACTCCACTACCTTATAAAACAACTACAGTATACATATAACAATTAAAATAATGACTTAATCTGGTAAAAACCATCACAATAAACACAGACAAAACTAAAAGCTATAATAATTATTTGTATTATAATCATAACAGTAAACAATTTTTGATAAATGTAGATTTTCTTTTACCAAAAAGTACAAGAAACTTGAAATTAACAAACCAGAACTTACTTTGACAGTCACTAAATTCTCTTGAATATCTGTAAATAGAAATGGGGAAATTATTTAAAATATATAATTTTATCTTTGTTTGTGTGTATAAGTGTGCATGACTAAGGATTAAGAAGACTATAGTAAAGAATCCATTGTCAGTCCTAGTTTTTACCTTAAAGTCATAAGGATTAAGAAGACTATAGTAAAGAATCCATTGTCAGTCCTAGTTTTTACCTTAAATTTTATAATAAGTTCATTATTGTTTTATAGCAATGACTGTAATTGCCTATTAATATAATTAATAGCACTGATGCTATTAATTTCATTATATATATATATATACATACAAATATATATATTTATTTATACAAATGAGTGGAAGGTCAATATTTTAGAATTTAATTCATGATATGTAAATAGCTTGGGAAACACACATGGCTAAGTTAAAAGTAAGGATTTTTTTATGTATTTTTAAGTATAAGCTCTCATAAGTTAAGTAAACTCAATAATAAGATTCTACCAAACTGAACAAACACCAGCTCTAATAAGCTAAGTAAAATCAATAGTAAGATTCTACCCAAGCATTGAATGAAACCTGCTGTACACAGATTTAGGTGGACATGTGGACTTTGTTCTCCTAAAGAGAATAGTCAAACAATCAAAAACACTTGTGTTTTGGGTCTTATTTTAAGTCTAATAATAAACAAATATAGCTGAACAAAATACTTGCTAATATTTCAGCTAAAGTAAATTACGGTTAGCTGGTACAGGTATTTATATCCAACAGTAAAAATAACAAGTTTCCTCTGTCTGAATAATATCTATAAACTACTGAGGACATAAAAATTTTAAGTTACAGAAAGAAACTGTTTATGTGTGTAAGTATACAAGTGGATAGCACATAAGTCTCTCTATCAAGAATACCCAATATTGAATCTCAGCCACTAGCAACACAGAAATAGTGCTTTTCAGGATTTCCCTCAAGACAGCAACAGATTAACAGCCAAAACATAGTATAAGAACTAATTAGTAATGAATAACAAAAAAGTAGTAACTACATAATTATTAAATTTAGGTGACCATGACAACAATTGTTATCTGATCACCACAATCTCACAGACCCAGATTATAAGAAGTAACACTGCTTCTCCCTTATTATGCAGAATGGAGACCCAATAAGTACTAATGGTAAAGTTGTCTTTTTGTTCATATTTGGTTATTTAACAAAATGGCATTCTACCAAATAGACATCCACTCCAGAAACACACACTCACAGAATTGAAACTTTTAATAGGTGTCTAGATCTAACTGCTGTATTATTTTGTACCAAGTTATGAGAGTTTTATCTTGATTCAAAAAGATTGGATTTTCACTAGTCACACAAGTACCAGCAAGAAGATGAATTTATAGAATCTTAATCTCCAGTCAGAAAAAAAAATATTAAGGTATGTTTAAAAAAACTTTAGGGCAAACATTCAGTTCAACATGAATTTATATAAAAGCAATACAGATATTTCAAAATAAAGTGCTTATTATGTAATAAACAAGATTATTAAAATATAATTGTTACATCAAAACCATACACCCTTCTTACCAGATAACCCCATACTTGTTATCTGTCAAGAGACATAAATGCTGATGATGTCTTCAAATTTGGTGGATTCCTGAAATTTTATTAATCCACCAGTTCTTACACCAAGTGAAAGTCAACATTACCATCACATTGATATCCCAAGATGACTAAAAACACATTTTTAATCTTACAACTTTCTAGGGTTATATTTAAACAATCAGGAATATTTAGGACCACACGAGATATTGTAACATATCTGTTTCTTATGCAAGTTAATACAACTTCAAATTGTTTTAATGTATGATTTTTTTCCTTTGTAAGCTATCAAATATTTTTGCTACTTATCAAAGGCCTCTATAAAACTAAGTCCCAGTCAATACTGAAAGTGATATAGTTCTATACACAAAACACATACATTTCAAATTCTATTATTATAGATAACTTCATAGTTTTGATTTCATACAGTGTAGTTTGTACGCTGTTCTTCCGAAGAAACACCTGTTACCTGTAGTTGTACTCTGTCCCACTGTGGACTGCAATATGGTAGTATCTTTTGGCAAAGTCCCCATCACTACTCCAGTTGATGTATCAACAAGTACGTTCGAAGCACAATTACCTAGCCTTGTCGTTTGAACCGATGATGGTTTTACAGTTGATGCAACCTAGAAGATCAAAATATCCATTCACACTTCGGCACCAACACATTTCTCTAATTTTTTGTAATGTTACTGAAAAATGGTGAATATAGTGATGATTAAACTTAGAAATGTTAATACAAATTGTGAAAGAAATTTCAAAACCTTTTCTACATTAAAATTCCTACCTTACGAAACCTAACTAGATATCTTATCATGTTACACTTTTTGAGACAAATTCTAAGCTGTCAGTTAGATAAAAAAAAACATTTCAGCAAAAAACAGAATTTTATAGCTTGAGCTTATGGTGAACTCAGTTCTACATTAATTCATAGATTGAATTTATGGTAAACTTAGTTCGACTTTAATTTATAGATTGAGCTTATAGTTAACTCAGTTCTTCATTAATTTATAGCGTGAGCTTATGGTGAACTCAGTTCTACATTAATTCATAGATTGAGCTTATAGTGAACTCAGTTCTACTTTAATTCATAGATTGAGATTATAGTTAACTCAGTTCTACTTTAATTTATAGCTTGAGCTTATAGTGAACTCAGTTCTACTTTAATTTATAGTTTGAGCTTATAGTAAACTCAGTTTTACTTTAATTTATAGACTGAGCTTATGGTGAACCCAGTTCTACATTAATTTATAGCTTGAGCTTATATTGAACTCAGTTCTACTTTAATTTATAGCTTGAACTTATGGTTAACTCAGTTCTACTTTAATTTATAGTTTGAGCTTATAGTAAACTCAGTTTTACTTTAATTTATAGACTGAGCTTATGGTGAACCCAGTTCTACATTAATTTATAGCTTGAGCTTATATTGAACTCAGTTCTACTTTAATTTATAGCTTGAACTTATGGTGAACTCAGTTCTACATTAATTCATAGATTGAGCTTATGGTGAACTCAGTTCTACATTAATTCATAGATTGAGCTTATAGTGAACTCAGTTCTACATTAATTCATAGATTGAGCTTATAGTGAAATCAGTTCTACTTTAATTTATAGCTTGAGCTTATAGTGAACTCAGTTCTACTTTAATTTATAGCTTGAGCTTATAGGTGAACTCAGTTCTACATTAATTTATAGCTTGAGCTTATAGTTAACTCAGTTCTACTTTAATTTATAGATTGAGCTTATGGTGAACCCAGTTCTACATTAATTTATAGATTTAGCTTATGGTGAACTTAGTTCTACTTTAATTTATAGCTTGAGTTTAATGAACTAAGTTATACTTGAATCTATAGATTGAGCTTATAGTGAACTCAGTTCTACTTTAATTTATAGCTTGAGCTTATAGTTAACTCAGTTCTACTTTAATTTATAGCTTGAACTCATAGTTAACTCAGTTCTACTTTAATTTATAGCTTGAGCTTATAGTTAACTCAGTTCTACTTTAATTTATAGAATGAGCTTATAGTTAACTCAGCTCTACTTTAATTCATAGCTTGAGTTTATAGTGAACTCAGTTCTACTTTAATTTATAGCTTGAGCTTATAGTGAACTCAGTTCTACTTTAATTTATAGATTGAGCTTATAGTGAACTCAGTTCTACTTTAATTTATAGCTTGAACTTATAGTTAACTCAGTTCTACTTTAATTTATAGCTTGAGCTTATAGTTAACTCAGTTCTACTTTAATTTATAGCTTGAGCTTATAGTGAAGTCAGTTCTACATTAATTCATAGATTGAGCTTATAGTTAACTCAGTTCCATTTTAATCCTATTATGGATAGGCTTCTGTATCCAACTTTATTTGCAACTAGCTTTGCCTGACCTGTCAAAAGATGACGGGTTGGAGTTTTGTAAAAGAACCCAGGGGCCCCAGCCCTTCCTTCACCAAGCTTTGTCGACCAAACTTCCCCCCTTCATCATAAAAGGAAAACAATGAAATTCTGACAGAGAGGACTACTGTTTGGGTTACTCATCGCATCATTCAAGTACATTAGGAACTCTCATCTTGGAGACATTGTTACTTTTCCCTTGTAACAGCAGTTTATGAATTTTCCATCTGAATGTCTTTCAGTTTTAAAATTTAATGAATTAAGTCTTGCAAACAACGTTCATTGTACTACAACTCTGTTGTTCTATTACTGATTCATCAAATGTGTTATCAATTGTAGTAATTTGTCTTTGTATGTTTCTTCTATATGCTCTGCATCTTGCATGACTTTCTGCATCTAACCGTCGTCTTTCTTCAGTCTGCTCCCAAGTCTCATTTTTTATTTTTCTTAAAATACGTTCCCGTTCTAATCTCCTTCTTTTGGCTACATTTTCTGTGCTTTGATGAGCTCTAAATCTTTGTTGTCTTTCTCGGTTTTGACGACGTCTTCGTTCTTCTGCTGTCTCCATCTTAAAATGTCAATTTTAATTTCAATCATTAACTTAAACATAAAAGACAGCTTTGTCTAAGTAAATCTTCTACTTCAAATTTAAAATGATTCTACTTTACTTCTTTATATAAATATTGTTCCTGCAATTGGATAAGTTTTGCTAGCATGCCGTTGTTGCACTCTAATAAATAACATTTAGAAAAAGTCCTAAGTTACAATGAATATAAAAATCTTTTTTTTTCTTACCTTGAAATTTATTTATCAAAATATTGTCATCCTCTGATTACTTTTTTGTAGGTAGGAATTTAATGGCTTATTACTTTATTGGCACACCAAATATTTTAATGTCATTCTTTATAACTTGAGACTTTTAATTTCTTAACAAATTTTTAATGTGCTGCCAAAAGATAGATACAGACTTTTATATATATTAGACCAGTTATCTGGGGTAGCAGAGTAAGTAATTCTAAGCATTAGGAATCCAAAGCCTCACTAACATAATCTTACCACCAAAACCTTGACCCATAACTTCCCAGCAGAAACTGAAGTATAGCTGATTTACCGGTTCCATGAAGTTCTTATTCAAGTGGTAAGTGGAAGATTTCACAAATCCATCAATATTCATATGTACTAGAAAATATTTTTCTAATTATGTCATATAGCCTAAATACTACAGTTTAAATGCCAAAATAAGATGACACACTCAAAACCAATAAGATTAAGGTTTTGACAAAAATTTTATCACAAAGTTTAAACCTGAAAATTAATTTCAAGTACCATCATTAGTTAAGATTAATGGTAACATGTTTGGGAGAAAGACAGAAAAAAAGATGTTTTATCCAAAAAGGTAATAATAAAATTGAAAAACTTCATGAAAACCTAATAAAAGCATACAATCTATGGTCACTTACCTCAAACTTAGATGTTTCTAAAACCTGCCAAGAACTTTAAAATGTCTAGGTCAATCTAAGTATTAGGTCGTCAAGAAATTAATGTCACATTTTGGAACACTTTCATTAACCACCCCCCAAAAAATGTACATGTTAGTGTAGCCTATATAATGTGTAAAGTTTAGTATACTCTAATCCTTCATGGTGATGGCACACGAAGACATACACATTTGGTATGTAATGCTGTTTGAATACAAGAAGGGAAACAATGTCCCTGTAGCCATTGTGAATATCAAAAAAGTTTATGGAAATGTTTTGAATGTTTGTAAGTGTCAACAATGGTTCAACACATTTTGTTCAGGTGACTTTAGCCTTAAAAACTGTAATTGCAGGGGCCAACATGTTGGAATTGATATTGATGCTCTGAAGACGCTTATTGAGTCTAACCCAAGGCAAAACACTCGTGAAATGGCCCTGAAATTGCATGTCTCTCACAAACAATACGTAAACATGTAAGGAATTGGGAAAACTCCATAAAGAAGGTGTTTGGGTGCTTCACAAACTCTCCGATAATCATCATTTCCAACGTGTAAACGTTGCTTTGTCTCTTCTGACGCATAATGTGCGTGAACCATTTTTGGACAGAATTGTCACCGGTGATGAAAAATGGATTCTATATGCAAATATTAAACACTGATGAAAAATGGATTCTATACTCAAATATTAAACACCAAAAACAATGGCTCAGTCCTAGACAAAAACCTCTCTGACCCCAAAACCTGGGCTCCATCCGCAGAAAGTGATGCTTTGCATTTGGTGGAACATCAAAAGAGTAAGTTTGATGTAACACAAGATTATGGAGTTGGTGGGAAGTTCTCCCCCACCCACCATATTCTACAGATATGGCAACAACAGATTAACATCTTTTTTGTTTACTGCAACACAATCTTAATGAGAAAATGTATGCAAAATTGAAAGGTGTTAAAGAGGACATCGACATGATTTTTGCTTCAAAGCCAAGTG
>NW_013667866.1:156966-176954 GCF_000517525.1 Limulus polyphemus | reverse complement strand
TTTAATAAATGTTTTGTTCTGATATACAAGTTGTTCGGATTTTTTCATCTAAAAAAAGCAATATTAATTTCTTGACAACCTAATACATATAGAAACTAAAACATAAAATGATCTAAAAAGTGGAATTCAAACCAGCCCTCATAAATGTTCAAAGTATTATATACATAGCTAAGACAACAATATTAGGTCTTTCTTGTTGCTTAGCGATACAGAAGAATGGAGCATTACCAAAAGATAACTGACTTTTATATATGTATATATGAACTAGGTTTAAGAAGTTAAAAGGCTATCTATTATTTATATAATTTTGATGAGTAAGTCTGCAAGTCAATAAACTGTTTGAACCAGTCATGACATTTTACTATTACAAAAAGTGGAGATAAACTGATTGAAAAAAATTAAGGAATAATCAGTTTTTTTCTCTAGTCTACTCATAACTAGGAATACTATTCAAACAACCAATGAACAAATCTAAACAAAAATAACTCCTCTACAAAGTACCATATTTGTGTGGCCAAATTTGACAGTCAATAGATACATATCTGAATAAATTGCCCTTGGCTGAACATAACTTAAAAACTGGAATCTACACATAATTTTAGACAAAAGTCAAAGAAGCTATCTATAACAAATTATACCATCCTGAACTCAACAAATACAATGGCTTCTAGTTCAGCCACCTATAGACAATCACCCTCAACAATCTGAAGACACGATGCCACAAAAGAATCTGCCAATCACCACATCCACTCAACTTCCACAGCTTGGAGTTTTACTACAAGGCTGTGCTTACCTTTATGAGACACTACACAAGTACCTACACTGATTTGAAGAAAGCCTCGGTATAGAATCTAAAATGTCATCTCTTTGTCATTCGACAAGGAGTTGCTTTCAGTTAAAGTTCTCAAACCAACTACATTTATAAGGTATAATCAAAGTTTTATCTAGTATAACCCCTAACAAGGAAGAACTAATGTTATAAGGGATTATCAAAGTTTTCTCTAGTCTAGCCATAACATGGAACAACTACTGTTATGAGGAACAATTAGTTTTCTCTAGTCTAGCCATAATACAGTACAACTACTGCTATAAGGGATAACCAAAGTTTTCTCTAGTCTAGCCGTAACAAGTGACAACTACTGTTATAAGGAATAATTAAAGTTTTCTCTAGTCTAACCCTAACAAGGAACAACTACTGTTATAAGGGATAATTAGTTTTCTCTAGTGTAACCCTAACAAGGAACAACTACTGTTATAAGGGATTATCAAAGTTTTCTCTAGTCTAACCCTAACAAGGAACAACTACTGTTATAAGGGATAATTAGTTTTCTCTAGTGTAACCCTAACAAGGAACAACTACTGTTATAAGGGATAATTAGTTTTCTCTAGTGTAACCCTAACAAGGAACAACTACTGTTATAAGGGATTATCAAAGTTTTCTCTAGTGTAACCCTAACAAGGAACAGCTACTGTTATAAGGGATAATTAAAGTTTTCTCTAGTCTAACCATAACAAGGAACAACTACTGTTATAAGGGATGACTAGTTTTCTCTAGTGTAACCCTAACAAGGAACAACTACTGTTATAAGGGATAATTAAAGTTTTCTCTAGTCTAACCCTAACAAGGAACAACTATATTTATAAGGAATAATTAAAGTTTTCTCTAGTCTAACCATAACAAGTAACAACTACTGTTATAAGAGATAATTAGTTTTCTCTAGTGTAACCCTAACAAGGAACAACTACTGTTATAAGGGATAATTAAAGTTTTCTCTAGTCTAGCTGTAACATGGAAATATTACCACAAATGTTTATTTAGTTCTACAGACTTTTCATCCTAATAAATGATCAGAAAACATTTGTTAATAAGCAGTATGATCACCTTAAACACTAATTCAAGGCTTAGAATGGTGTGGCAAATTTAAAATGAGTGGATCAATAAGTTATACTCCACCAGCATTGCCTGCAATTTGTCAACACTGCTTAAAAGTGGATCATGTGCTACCAAGACCACTGACCAAATTCATCTGGTCAGTGGTAGTAAGAATGCATTTCTATATCATACCATATACAGCTGTGCACAGTGAGGGTTCTTGTTGTCATTCATAATAAAAAGAGCTCTGACCAAATTCATCTGGTCAGTGGTAGTAAGAATGCATTTCTATATCATACCATATACAGCTGTGCACAGTGAGGGTTCTTGTTGTCATTCATAATAAAAAGAGCTCTGACCAAATTCATCTAATCAGTGGTAGTAAGAATGCATTTTTATATACACTATATAGCATTCATTTCACCAGGTGGTAGCACGTAAAGGTCAGTACGATGAAATCAGCATGTCATCATTACTATATGCATGTCATTCCTTACATTGGAATAGGATCTGGTCTCAGACAGTCTCTAAAATAAATGGGTACACATTTATACCTAGCTGCAATATGAAATTTGGTTCATCTGTAAACAAAACTTACATCTACATATCATTCAACCAATCTGCATGTTCTTGACAATACTGAAGACGGGCTATAGTTATGAATTACGGAAACCTATACCATTAGCCACAAAGGCCAGTCATTAAAAAGCCTGTTTATTTATTATGCAGTTGCACATCTGAACTGTTGATTCACATGGGCATTCATATTGTAGAGATGTCAACGATGAAATATCCAGTCCAGGTCTCTGACCGATTGTATTAGTGGTCTGAAAAATAATCTACCTACTGCTAATTACAGTTTGTGAAAGTTACAGCTATTCTATGGCATCTTGTATTTGACCAACTTCTAACAAAATATATTATTCTCAGCATCATGGGAACATCCAAATGGTTTGGTTTCTTGTATATTTCACTATGAATTTAGATCTCATTACATACTACTATTGTTCAAACTGGTGACTAAGAACACACCGTGTTTCCCTCAATTTTATCGCATACATATAAAATTCAGTTGTCTTTTGGTAATACTCCATTTGTCTGTGTTGCTTAGCAAGAAAAATATGACCTGATATTGTTGTCTTAAGCACGTACATAATACTTCAAACTTTCACGTGACCTGGCTTGAATTCCACTTTTTAAAGATTGCTTTACGTTTTAGTTTATGCACATAACTAGCTTGATGTGGACATTTCGAATTCCTTAAAATTTTTTTTAAAATATCTAAGTTAGAGGTTAGTGACCATAAATCATGTTTTTATTAGATTTTTGTGAAGTATTTCAGTTTTGTTATTACTTGGATAAAACATCCTTTTTCTTTCATTCTCCCAAATGTACTGACATTATTCTTAACTTATGATGGTACCTGAAATAAATTTTTAGGTTTAAACTTTGTGATAGAATTTCTATCATAATCCTTAGGTCTATTTGTTTTAGGTGCTTCATCATTATGTATTTAGTAAGGATTGTGAATTGAAGAAAATACAACAACCATAATTTTTAGGATATGTAACATAATTAGAAAAATAAATTCTGCAAGGTCAGAGGTGAGGTTACAAAACTCCAAACTGTGATTTTTTGATGGGTTGGGCAAGATTAGTATACAAATAATCAGTCATTTGATACTTGTTTCAAATGATGATGGAATCAAAGGTGATATAGTTTTAAACAGTACCTTTATTATATCTAAAATATAGATTATATCTATACAGAGATGTAGTAATTATAGCACATATTGTTACTTGGGTACCATGGGGGTGGGTCAGGAGATTTCTCTCATCCAAACATAGCTTATGCCATGAAACTTGAAGTCAGTGAAGTGTTACTTAAAATATAGAAAACTTTGATTATATCTATACAGAGATGTAGTAATTATAGCACATATTGTTACTTGGGTACCATGGGGGTGGGTCAGGAGATTTCTCTCATCCAAACATAGCTTATGCCATGAAACTTGAAGTCAGTGAAGTGTTACTTAAAGTACTACTTGGTTACGTGGAAGCACACAAGTTACTGAACGAGTGAATTTTAGTTATAATTTATAGAAATGTTTTATAACCACTTCACTATGTCAAGTTTATCTGTGTGTGTGTGTGTGTGTATGAAATTATTTTAATGGTATAACAAATTATTATAGCATACTGTCATCTAATGGACACCAGCTTCGGTATTTTTTCATATACTTGCCACATTTGTTTGATGTTTACCAAATGTTAAATTAAGTAATTTAAAATACATTAGAGAAACATTTCTACAAAATTCTCTACCAATGGCCATTATTTGCAACTCTGATGTTGTGCAGGGTCAAATTTGGAATATGAATTACACCTATTTGAATCCACAAAATATGTGCAAAGCTAAGAATGTTTTTTATGATTATGGTCAAAAAAGAAGAATAACAGTGAAGATACCCAACTGATGAATGACTGCATTCTGATCAGTGTTGTAAGTTAACTTTCAATGCTTTAATTTAAACACTAGATAGAAGGCACAACATTAAAATTGAGAAATGTTGACTAATATTTAGATATGGGTATATCAATTATAAATATGACTTATTTCAGTGAATAAGAATTCAGTGTTCCGTGTGCAAATGGTAAAGGAGGTTGATCGAGTAAAGGTACTTTGTAAGAGTTTGGCTCCTGTAAGCTAATCAATAAATTAGTCAACATTTGTTATCAATCAAGGAACTTTCTGTTAAATGTTATTAGCATATTAGGTCTACAGAATTAAAGTTCAAAAGTTTGTTTGAAAATATAGGTCTACAACTTGCATCAAAATAAATTTAGCCTATAGCAAATTTAATTCAATTAATTCTTTAGCATTATGTGGACTAGATTTGGAATTATTTTTATTAAATTAACCAATAGAACACATCAAAACAATAGGATTGTGTTTTATAACCTTAATGCTAGTTAGATTAGTATATAAAATTAGTTACATAATTTACTCAGTTCACTTCTTACCTATATAGCTAATTTTCTTTCACAAGAAGTTTAATGATAATCACACACCTTTATCCTTCTTAACAAACACTGATGAAGACTCTAAACAATATGGTATGCTAACCTGCCTTTTGAGACTGTTTTCTAGTTAAATAAGCTCACCTGTAGTTTCATTTGTACAGGATCAGACCTTTCTGCAGCAGTATCTGAAATAACAGTAATATTCTTCTGGCAAATGTTTCCTGTATTTGTTGATGGGTTTGTTAGTCGAATTTCTGAATCTCCTACAGTATTTAGCACTTCCCCATCATGGGATGTGTATATAATTCTTACTTTCTCACTTTTGGAAGCCCTCCGAGATAAAATGTACTTCATTACCTTATCATATTCTTGCTGTGCTTGATGATAGGCAGCAACTTGTACAGGAGAAAGCACCTCTTCAAAGCACTCCATATAAAGCTCATTTTGTCCTGTATACGAGTACCCTACTCTAATACTACTCTTACCAGATGAGCTTTTCTGTGCTACTTTAGGTGCACCATTTTTAAGCAGTGCCATGTGAAATTCTTGAGAGAGCTTCATTCTCATTGAAATGGAGGAATCTCTTCTGGGTTCTGGTGACTGGCTCCTTACTCCTTCAACAAGTCCATACTCCTTTACAGTTCGTTGGATTTTTTCAGCTGCAAGAAGAGCTGCCTTTCGTGATGCTCTTCTAACTGGTTTCTATGCAAAATGAATGAAAAAAGCTCAGAGGTTCTACTATGCTAAATGAAATATTTAATTATTCTTTAATTAAATTTAATCTTCTCTCACACTTTCTAAAAATAAAGACCAATGCTAAATTACACGAGACTCCCAATGTAACCTGAAGAACTGGTAATTTTTAATAACATATTCACATTACTCTTCAATGTCAAGTAAAAAATAACTAACTGTAATCATACAATAGTAAAGCTGGAAAATTTAATGAATTAATCAAAATATTTGATTATCTATGAGCAACAATTACATCAATGAGTATCAAATTAATCAATAAATCAAAATTATGACTAAATTGATTAATGTCACAAAAATAACCATCTAATCAAAATTAAGGTTTCCAATCATTCCAACTAGATAAGTAATCAAAATTTTAAGCACACAGCTACATAATGGTTCATCTGTGTTCTGCCCACTGCAGATATCAAAATCCTATTTTGGAGTTATAAGTTTTTGTTTTTTTTACTTCAAGTTTGTGATTCAAGGGTTTGAGGTTTAATTCCCCATTACCAACAAACTAGTAAAGATATATGCCCTGTGTTACTAATTTTGTACAGCTGACTAGAGAGAAGACAACTGGCTGGCATCACCCTCTGCCAACTTTTGGATAATTAACTTTTTTTTTTTTGCTCATAAGGGAGAAATGAGTACCATTGTTTTAGCAAAACTGTTCTAACTAATTACCGGACCTGTAGATTAATTGATTAGCAAATACCACTAACCACTTAGCTTTATACAACAGTAAACAAAATGTAATTTTCACTGCACAAATAAAGTCTTGCAAAATTCTCTAGGCATATAGTGTAAATATTTCCATTTAATTCTAATAAGCTTCTTTCAGTAGATGTGACAATCACGGGAAAGGATAGGAATCTCCTTAGAAATATGTATATATTTGGATACAACTCTAACATTTTTTTTTCCTGATAATTCAAGGATTAAAAGAAGCTCTTCACATAATTCCACATCATCTGCATCAAAAGAATATTTGTCTTGAAGCACAAACTGAAGGTCCTGATTATGTTTAAACATAAATATTTTTCCCCACAATATTGAATATTTAATGTTAAAAGGAAATCATAAATCTTCATTATAAGACTGGAAAAGTTAAAATCACTTTTCCGTTATGATTAAATTCTAAAAGATTCCTAAGGATCTACTACTGGATCATTTGTACAAAGGAAAACTTAAAATATAAATGTAAGAACATAAGTATCCAAATTCCTCAGATTTCCTAAGAAAAAGAACCATATCCCAGTTATACTGCAAAAATACATATGAAGAAATGTCTTCCAACAAAGATGTTTGAGCTGTTGAAATGCAAATTCATTTTAAGAGATCCAAAATTCACATGGACACTGATGTCAACCCCTACAAATGTGGCTACAGTTGCAGAAAAAATAATTTTATTCTCTTTCTTTGTGTACTTTACAAGTTTGCCCTTCTTCATCTTCTCCCAGAAAAGTTTCACAATTACATAATAAAACTACCTAACTATCTCAAGCAGTAACTCTGAAAGTGGAAAAAAAATACATACCCAATACAGTGCAACAATGGTGAGAAAAACAGTGCCATGAGATGTATAAGATGGGAAAAATACTTCATTTTGAACCAGCCTAAAACAAGTGTCCACTAACAAACAAGAATATCCATATGAAGCTTAAATGGAAGTTATAAACTCAGACATTTTGCTATACCACATCAGTTTCCCAGATGTTATATGCTAACCCAACTTATTCACTCTTTAAATTTGAGGCTACTTTGCAATTACCTGATAACCTAAAAAGAATTAACCAATAGTTTAACAATAGAGATCTTGAAAGAAAGAGAGAAAAAGTTGGGAATCCTGAAGAAAATGAGTTAATCAAAGGAATTAACTTTTCAAACCTTTAATAAATTATCAATAAACAGAGAAACTTTACCCAAAGTATCTCAGAGAAAAAAACACACCACGTCAGGACTCTAGTTATCCCGAGCTTCTAGGTCCCATCTGCCCATGAATTTGTTGGGACGCATGAGATTTGACCCCCCGGGTACTGAATAAGCAAAATGCCCCATATGCAAGGCAAGCAAAAGTACTTTGCTTCAAATTTTGTACCATAATAAACTAAACAGCATACAGTTTGCACACAACTGTCCACAATCAACTTCTAACAGGTTTCATCGATGACAATAAAATGTATGAAAATAAAGCCACCATGTGAAAGTACTACAAGATTAACCCTTTCACCTCAGGTAAGTCAAAGAGCACATGTCACAACCTTTCACAGAGTTATATTCAAAATTTAATCAAACTATTTTATTATCAAAGTATATAAATGAACTTAGCATCTGAATATAGATAATAAATCAAAGTTTAGTATTATTTAAGTTTAAGATCTTAACTTTATAAGGAAATATTTAACAATCTCCTCTTGTATGAGAACTGTGACATTTGTTATCTATGTCTTCACTCTTCTCTAATTTTTTTACCACCCTCCAAGAAGTACAAAATTTAATTTAAATTACTCATTATAATGTTTTCATCATTCAGGCAAAGCATAATTTACATAACCTACAATCTTATTTTGTTATGGAGCAATAAAATAGAAAATCAGACTCCTTTTGCCATGCCCATCTGTCACATCCTCTCTTTCAGAACTTACCAATAGTCCTCTCTGACATTTAAGACTATATTATTTATAACCAATAGAAAGCCCGTTTTCTCTAGCAAATGACATATTACATCACATTCTTGTCTGTACAAAGAATTGTCTATTTTCCTTCCTGTTCAAACTTTATTCCTATGGGAAACACATCAACGAGCTTAGCTGAATTTTTAATAGGTTTTGTCGCACAGTTAAAAAGCCAGAAAAATTATGATAGTTATGAAACATTGTTTCCTTTTTGTTATTATTCTGTGTTCTTTGGTGAATTGTTTAATTAAATAGAAATTATTTAATGCAGCAGTACAATTAGTATAGAAAAAAGACCCAGTGAAGTACTTCATTTCTTGTTTTTCATGTGTATTCTTTATTTATTATTATAAAAGTAACTAAAGTGTAAAAATTTAAAAATTCTTAGGTTAGCTAAAGTAAAATAAATAATAAAATTTAAAATAATAATAATATTATGAGGTACATTCGCAAGTAGACTGTGCATTATGTAATTCGATACTGTAATGTAAGCTGCACATTCACTGTGTGATTTGCAAGTTATATGCCACGAATAATAATCTGACATGGTTAAAAGGGCAATAAAACAATAAGATTTAAGTATAAATAGATGTATACTGTTAAAAGCTTTAAGTAACTTAGGATAAACAATTGTGGTTTTCTGTACAATTTGCAGTCATATAGGTGAAATTAAATCTATAATTATTTCCTAATTTTTTATGGTGGTTATAAGGTTGGTCATATCAACCAACCTTATATAGGGTTAGGATAAAGAAAATAACACATAATAAATAATGTTCTTCTGAAAAAATATATATATATTTATTTAGAAGGTTTTAGGGGTTATGCAAGTCATATTTGGAAATATTCAGATGAAGAAAAGTATACTTAATCTTATCATGAAAACTGCTTTGCACTCATAGAGGAACAACATGCAGTGTAATTTGTAAATAAAGTTTTTCAGTGAATATTAACATGCCCTTTTCCACTTGCAGAAGGTAAACAATGTAGTATACATTGTTAATAAAGTTTTTCACTGACACTGAAGTGCTTTTAATTCTGTTTTTTTTTTATTTATTAAATTCTACCTATGGGACCCTAGAGAAAATCCTGCATGTTAGTCCTAACTAACTAAAGCCTATAAAAGGACTCTAATCAAAACATGATGGAAAAGACAAACACAAACCATATTTCTTAATACATACATGCACACACATGTATATAATTCTGCAATAATGGAAGCTGAAAGATTTCAATTTTAAAGAAAGAAAAAACAGTGATAAAGTCACATCTGAACAGACATGATTTTGAAAAACAAGTGATAACTCTAACAATCCTCACTGCAATATTTTTCCTATACCTAGAAATTAAGCTAATAGGAGTAGAAAGTTTAATCCATAGTGTAGGGAGGATGCAAGAAAATAACCAAATGACAAAGTAAAAATAAGGTTGTTTATGTCAACAGAGAAGTCCAAGCCTCCAAATAATCAAACATAAGAGATGGGAAAACACTTGACAAGAAAAGAAGTTTTAAAAATTGGGAGCCGGAAACAGTTCATGGAAAAAAGCCTTAGGAAAGTGCAAGCCAAAGGTCAACTTTCTGAGTCATGAAGTCCCATGTGGAAGTCAATTAGGTCATGAGAAATAACAGAAACAATAAACTGTTTATTTCCTCCTAGTTTCACTCAATCTGATATACTGTTTCTCTTCAAACCCAGAAAATACATAATTTAATTTACATAGAACACTTTATATTATAAATACAGTACATTTAGTTTTTAGGAACTCAAGACTTAAATTTTTAAAAATATATTTTCTACTGTAAGTTATCATGATAAAAGTATAGTTAATAATCAGTAACACACTGTCAACACTTTTCTGCTTTACACTATGTGTAATTTGAATTATATTCAACTTTTTTACATGTGAGATGGGTATTTACAAAGTTTTCAACATTAGGGTACCTTGGTTAGTACCATTTAACAAATAAAACACACCACTTCTTACACAATAAACAGTATAAAATAAAACAGGGATCATATTACCCTTTTAAAAAATTGTGTTGGCCAGCAAAATTAAAAAGAAAACAACATTATGCTCAAAAATAGAAAGAATAGCTCTAAATTTATTATTTTAGTAAGTAACTTCTTAGTTGTAGACAATGAACCACCATTATGATGTTGCTTAGTGAACTACTAAATCAACTTCAATCAACCACAAGTTCTGCCCAATGTGCTACTTATACTCATGCATAATTTATTGTATGGTCCTTATGCAAAGACTCAATATTTTCTTTATTGCTTCAGAAAATTTCTTTTAAATGTTGATTACACTCTTTTTGACACCTAAATAAATATCTCAGTTTTCAATTTAATCATTCTTTCCATTGTTTTCACACACTGTATTTAAATTATTCAGTTATATATTTGGTCTCCTGCTCTTCCAATATCATTCTAAATTTCAGAGTTTTTTAAAAAAATTTTCATTATTTAAATGCCAAAAGCCCATAAATATTATAAAACTGCAGACCTAAAAATTGTTATAAAAACAAGTTAACTGCAGATTTTTTCCCCACAATAACTTTGTTTTGTTCACATTCCCCTTAACTTCATCTAATTTTTTCCCCACAATAACAAATTATGAGGAATGTGAACAAAACAGACCATTTCAGTTGAGTTGTTTTTATAACTTTCATTCTTTTCTTTTTTTAAATCATTGTTGATGAATACATTTTTACGGCTCTAACTATTTTAATGTCAGTACCATTGATAACACAATATTTATTCAGCTTTCAAGAATTGGAGGGGGGAAGGAGGTAACAAATGGCTCAAAATATCACTGAAAAAACAAAACAAAAAACAAAAACTTTGGTGATCTTTTCGAAATTTACAAATAACTTGAAACAACTCTTTATGTATTAAGTTCCATAGCAGAAAGGAGATTGTTGATATTTAATCTTTTACAAAATATCAAGGAACAACAATACCTCTTCTCCCTTTCATAGTCAGTTTTTTTAGAAGGTCAACTGCTTTAAATCAAATTTATTACCTTAAAAGGATGCTTTTAATATTGTAGTACTTAATAATACTGTGGTTTTAATAATGTAAAAGGCAGCTTCAAACTAATATTTAAAAAATTTCTAAGAGAGCTGAAATAATTACTTATATTTATTTACAATATTAAGGTAATTTGTATTGCTGACTGTAAGGTAAAAAAAATCCTGCTGTTTTACAAAAGGATTTAGCTCACTTGGTGAGTCAGGTGAATAAATGGCAGATGCCTTTTAATTATAATAAATGCAAGGTAATGCATGTGGGTTATCAGAACTTGAATTATAATTTTGATGGGAATAACCTTAACATTGTTTTCAAGGAAAAGAATCTTGGTGTTCTGGTTGATCGTCTCCTTAAGTTATTCAAACAATGTACTGTTGCAAGTGGTAAAACAAATAGGATTTTAGGTTGTATCTACAGAAGTCTAAAGAAATTATAATTTCAATGTATAAATCACTGATTAGCCTACATTTGGAGTATTATGTTCAGTCTTGGGCTTCTTAAATTAAGACAGACATTGAATTGTTGGAAAGGTTTCAGAGGAGGGTTGGGTTACTAGGATGATACCAGGGATGAAAAGGTTGTCATATAAGAACACATTAAGATCTCAAATTCTTTTCTCTTGAAGAAAGAAGAAAGGAGAGTTTGAGGGGATCTAATTGAGGTGTTTAAGATTGTTAAGGAAATTGAAAGTTTTGATGCCTCATTTTTATACATACTAAACAGTGAGAATAGTAGGACTAGTGGACACAAATATAAATTTCATTTAAATGAAGGCTTGATAAATATTTGAATGTTAAGGGTTGGTTCTGAGTTTTGTGGTTTTTTTTTCAATAGTTTAGTGGATGGGACAGCCTAGACGGACCAACAGGTCCATTTTTGTCCTTAAATGTTATGTTACTGGTAAGATAATGTACAAGAAGAACCAACATAAAGGTAAATCTTACATTAGCTTTTATGTACTTTGTTATAAAATATCGAGAAACAGAAAATATTACCTCCTCTTCTTTTACTTGTAAGGTAACAATCTGTGAGCCATCCTTGGCTGAGTCTTTATCAGTTGCAGATAGACTTTCTTCTTTCTTTTCCTCCTCACCATCAAATTCATTACTGTTGTCATTATTTTTAGCAATATCATCAACTATAGGAACAGACTTTTCCTTAGAGAGATAAAGTGATGGTATCGAGCCAGTCTTTAAGTTTCTCTTGAAATTTACAAAATCTTTTGGCTTAAAATGTAAAGAACACACTCTAGTTTGGTCAGTTATCTTAGAATCATCTATGCCAAGCAAGTCAATCCATTGATCCCTTAAAAATTCATCTTTGGGCAAAGGATGAAAAGTTAACCCTGAACTTAATTCGGAGATGCTCTTACATGAACTTGCAGCACACACTCTCATTTTAAAGCTTTTTGAAGTATTATATATCTCAGAATATGTCAGTACTTCTTTAGAACAACCTGAAAAATTGAAATTTATACAAGTTAATTAAAGTTCAAATAAATAAATACGTAATAATTATATATTCTCTAGATCTGCCTTTATAAATTGATATGTTGTTTAGAGTTAGCATGAAATTAAAAACATGACAAAATTAGCACAGTTCAATTTATTTGTCATAATGAGAGAACATTAAAAAAAAGTGACAACTGTATGCATAACACCTGTATGTAGTATAAAGCAATGTGTAGTTTGAAATTAACAAGTAGACAGATAAGAGCTATATGTTACAATTCAAAACCCAATAATAGTAATCAAGTATCATCATTATATACATTATATATATATATACACACACACGTACATACAAGCCCACAGATTATGTAAAGTTTGAGGAACCTTAGAAATAAATTCACTACCAAGTTGCTTTTTTACGAGTTGCAATCTCAATCTCTTAATATTTTGATTCTTATCATTCACTTTAGTTAGATCTCAAAATAACTTGAATGAACAATAACAATGTATGTAATTTTCAACAAAAAATAGTTTTTTTACTGCTTTCACGCTCATGTTTGTAGTAGAATTGACATACATTGTAAAGAGCAAGAATATCTACATTGATAATTGATGATAAAAACCCTATAACCCAAGCGCTTATGAAAGGTGGACCTTTCTTCTTCAGGGAAAACTGGGATAGATTGATAACTAATACTTTACTGCTGAATTCTAGCTTTTAAAAAAATAGAAAAAGTTTGAAACTACATTAGAATTTTAAGTCCAAACTTTCCTGAATGTGAGAGTAAGATTTAAAGATGGGATCATGTGATTTTTCTTATAATGTCTAGTTACCAATATATAACAATATTACGTATGAAGTTTCGTTCTAGCTATTTGAAAATGCTCAACTTCTAAAAGTTCTGTAAGTACTATTATGTGTGTGTGCATATATATATATATATGAGTATTTGTGTTCTTACAAGTATATTGAATACTTTCAGTATAGGAAAATTATAACTTCTGACAAGGTACCTTACTTCCACTCACATACATAGCTAGAATCCCTCACTGAACTGGTGGAGGGACCAGCGCAAGGGAGAAAATAGAAGCATCCAATGGACACCCCCAAGAGGGAACCCTCTAATAACAGGACAATACATGAGAGATTGTAATGCTTCTGAACCAGATATACTCTTAGCCCAGATGTGGAAAAGGTGAGACTGATCTAGGTGGACAAATGAGAGGAGCACATCCCAATGTGAGTAAAAGAAGGAAGTGCTCCAAGGTGTAGAGTGGCTAGGGCACAAGGACCATACATGGCAAGTCAACTGCATTCAAAAATCGACTGCTGGGAACCAGCATCCACATGGGGGTAGGATAAGTATCATATCATCGGTAAGTCAATTACAATCCAAAACTCAACCACTGGGAACCAACATCCATGTGGGGGGTAGGATAAGTATCATATCATCGCTAAGTCAACTACAATCCAAAACTCAACCACCGGGAACCAACATCCATGTGGGGGGTAGTATAAGTATCATACCATCGGTAAGTCAACTACAACCCAAAACTCAACCACTGGGAACCAACATCCATCACACAATAGCCATCACCTTTCGACAAACAAAGAGGAACCCATTGCTTATAGTCATTTGTCCAGCATAAGTAACATCTTGCTGTTCCACACCAGACAAAGTGGAAGTTACATTAACTTGAGAATTCATAATGTGGTAAACAAAATGCCCACAAAATCGCTGGTGCAGAACCATTTTGAAAATTACATTTCAAAATAAAGTTTCCACAGCAATGGATTTGATGTGAAGATACTGTTACAAGAAAAAAATGCCTCTGTCAGTGATACTCACGAGCAAGAAAAAAAAAAAAGAGAGTGCCAAATTGCATGCTAATTTGCATGCAACATTGCAGCAATATCATATGGAAACACGTGAATTTAGGTGGGAGCCTCCAAACTAGTGGTAAACAAAAAGTGCTTGCATACAGAGGGCAGCACTGAATTGAGAAAATTATATGTGAGAGGAGGTTACCTACTCTATCAGAAGCTATTGTACACCTCAATGTAATTTTTTGTTCTTGTGTAGTGTTGGTGTATTTTAAGCCAGCTAGTTTAACTTAGCATTTTAATTTTTTTAGGGGGATGGATAGAAGGCATTTCTTAAAATTGTGGACAATATTTTTAATTCATGATTTTATATTCTTATAAACTTTTTCATATTGCATAAGATTATACTAAATAAGGTCAAAACAATGAAATCTATGAAATGTCATGTCTGACTTGGGGTAGAGGCCTCATACACTAATTAAATATGCTGGGAAAATACTGAACACCTTTTGTTTGTTTTTGAAATACCTTACACCATGTACAATCTTTCATAAATAAAACTTCTGATTCTTACTAGGCCTCTATGAAAGTTTAGTTACCCTAGAAAATGTTATTTTTAATATACAGTTATTTCAAACATAAAGTTTTCTTTATAATCACCTCTCACCTCCAATGAATGTAAGATGTCCCTTGGTTCTGTATTGCCTCAGCAGTAAGAAAGTATTACTTTTACTTGAGCAAGAACATCAACATAAAATTAATAAATCTGAAAGAGGAATTTATTATAAAATATTTTTAAGTTTATACATATCATTACAAACAGTTGTGTCTAATCTTTAAGAGTGGCAATAAAATAAGAAAGCCTATTCATGGAAACTTTTTTGTCCTTTTGTAATAAACATTGTGTTATGTAAAACTCAGATCTTATCACCTTAAAGATGTTACCATAACTAATAAACTTAAAATAAGACCCAAAACTCGAGCACTTTCGAATATGTTGCATACACAAGTTTTATTATGATTTACACTCAAATACCAAACAGTGGAATTCACTTTTGTATACATTAAACCAATGTTTTTCAAACAACATAACAATTTACCCTTAAAGTAAAAATGAAAGATTTCAAGAACTGAGATTTGCGACTCTTTTTATGTTTTTCAAGTTTTAATCTAACTTCAGCTTTCAGGTAAAAATAACAAAATAATAAGCCATAAGAATTTTAATGTTCAATTTTAACTAAAAAGTGTAAATTAATTAAAAAATGAAACACTAAAACAGCTAAGTCATAAGATATAAATTAAAAGTCTTATGACTGGAACTAGTACTTTGGTAAGTTAGTAATACTAATACTAGTAATAGTTATAGTGAAATGGTAATAGTAATAACAGGCTAGCACTCATGAACTTGGCTCGAACTTTGACGGAATATAATATACGCACAAAAGTTTTCATTATTATTATTAATTAGGTACTTACCACAAATCAAAGGTTTTTCGATTTATTTTTGAACTTGATGATGATGAGATGGTTTGCTAAAGAAGAAGGTATGAAGAAAATAACATTTAAAAATGATTATTTACATCATACAATTATAGCTCGAACTAAGATTAGGCTACACTTCGCACCATAAGTATTTTGTCTCGATACCGCGCAAAGTATGCAGTGTAAAGCACAGGACAAAAATTTTAAATTTTAAAACAATAACAATGACACAGTTATTTACTTTATGAAATAATTTTGAAGATTACGTAATTCCAAGGAAGTTTATTTTTACTACGCATATAATCTTTTTTTTTTTCATGAATGTTACTCAATAAAAGTTGACAAAACATATATCATCCAGTATATTATTTAAAATTCTTATTGGTTAATGAAACTAGAAAGTGATGCTAATTTTCTCTTAAAGATGCTTTTCACCCCACCCGTGGGTCGGCGATAAGCTTAAGGATTTACAATACTAAAATCTGGGGTTCGATTCTTCGCGGTGGAAAGAGCTTAGATAACCTAACTCACTTCATAACATTGTTGTACAAATACAATTCACTGTAATACATACGTCCACGGTGAGACAGTGGTAAGTCTACGCATTTACGATGATAAAATCCGGGGTTCGATTCCTGGCGGTAGACACAGCCGATAGTTCAATGTGGTTTTGCCCTAAAATAACTATACCTGTAATGTATACAATACCACCAATATAAGAGGTTGTATAAAAATCTGATTATTCTGTTAAATATCTGGCAAAGTAGTGAATAACCTAGTCACAAAAGATAGTGTCGGCTACTTTATTGATGTCTTATGGCAATTTATCAAACATTGGGAAAAAAAGTCCTTCAACTTCTGTCAATCTGTTTGGTATTATAGAGAGTATGTGTATCACACACTTTCCACTTAAATATTTTGTTTTTTATATTGTTTAATTTCGTAAAATGAAATAAAGATTAATGAGCTAAAAACAGTATTTTTGAAATGTACTTTACCTAAAGTTTAAATTGTTAAGCACAAAGCTACACTATGAGTTATCTGTACTTTGCCACCACATGTATCAAAACCAAATGTTTAGCATTATAAAATACCTCTGTTTTACTTCTAAGCAACCGGAGGTAAGTTTAAACTGCGTAGTTTATAAATAACTATCACATAAATGTAAATCTTAATTTTTTAATGCTGTTCATTTAAATTTTATTCTTCCAAGAAAATTGCCCTTCTCTTTCATTTCGGTCTGGTGGTTACGATATTCGACTCACATTGTGCAGGTCATGAGTTTGAATCCCGTCACCGACCATGGTCGCTCTTTCAACTATGGGGGCGTTATAATGTGACAGTCAATCCCATTTTTCGTTGATAAAAGAGTAGCTCAGGAGTAGGTGATATTGACTAGCTATCTTCCCTCTAGTCTTTCACTTCTAAGTTAGAGACAGCTAGAGCAGATAGCCCTCTATTAGATTTGTGCGAAATTCCAAAAACAAACAAACAACACCTTTGTTACGACAGCGGTAGTCACGTGACGCTGGTAACACGTCATGGGTTTCTAGATGGATCATATCTGTTCCTGGCAACTCTAGTCTTTTCTACGCGCCCTCTATTTTAGTATATAAGCCGGCAAATAAAGTGACGGCAATAATTGAATTGCAGACAGAGAGATATAGAGAGAGATAATCGAGTCAAGCCGTAACTAAAGTGCGTGAGTCGTTGTGAATTCTAACGTGTGTTTAAGTTAAAGTGACTGTGGAAATTAAGTGTATTGCAAAATAATTTTCCTGCGATACAAGTTTTTCTCTTAAACAAAACTAGTTTATTCTTCCTCAATACAACTTTGCAATACACTTAATTTCCACAGTTATTTTAACTTAAACATACGCAATAATTCACAACAATTCACTCACTTTACTACCGCGCTTGTCTTAATTGTCCATCTCTATCTCCGCCTGTCAGCAACTATAGTTCCGATCTCTGTATTTGCAATCCTCAGTTCCCACCGACCGTAACTGCTATCCTTGGTTCCCCACTCTCCCTCTCTCTCTCTCTGCTTGTCTCATTTTGTTTCGTTTTCCCTGGCAGTTATTTAGATTTAAAAATAATTATTTCTGAAGAAATAATTATTAATCTGGGGTGCTCGAAGATTGAACAATCCTACTTTGTATGAATTTTTAAATTATATACAAAATATATTCATTCTATTTCGTCTTGTATTATAATATGTTACTGTGGTTTTCAATATCAATTGAAGAGATGTTTTCCTATGGTTAATTGTACTACATTGTTAAAGGATTGTGTCAGCTATGCGGCGTGTAATATTTCTTAGGAACAAAGGAAAGTCAAAGTGCTTCTTTACCATGGCACGAGTTTAACAGTTATTGGTTTTAAAATTTAATTTTAACTGTCGGCTTGCTGAAACAAAGATGAGGAGAAAAGTGTGATGTTCGGCCATATCGTATGTTTTTCACGATCTTTATTAATTTAGGGATTTATTTATTTTTCATTTACACAAATTATATTCAGTTTTGCCATAAACACATGGTCCAGAAAACCGTAGAACTTGTTTCGTTTTATTACTTATAAGGAAATCAGTTCACCTGAGAATAACACTTCGTTTTATTACTTACAAGGAAATCAGTTCACCTGAGAATACCACACTTTAAGAGTAACAGTTAAGATAGCTCTTGTGTAGTTTTGAACGAAAATTCTTCTACCTAACACACATTGACATTTCAATCTCCTGTTTCTCATGTCGCGGATCTACTTTTTATTTTACACGTAGTCGCTACTGAACTGGATGAATGTAACACATTGTGTAAACGTTTCATTTTGGGTTTACTTTTTTTTTATCCAATTCAAATATTAATATAGGTTTTAGAATTATATTACTTTCACTCTCTCTCTCAATAATTTTTCTTATAAAGATTATGAGAATGTCAAACAAATTCAGCTGGAGCGTAGTAAAAATCTGAAACAAAATACAAAGGAATAAGAAACATATGATCAATATTTCTTAAAAGTAATCCCTAGAATTCTCTTTTGACGCCTTTGAATCAAGAAATAAATTAATTTTTTCTTAATCACCGTGGTCTAAGGGAAATTTAAAGCAATTTATTTTGTTTACAAAATGAAGATGTTTGTTAATATAATGAAAACATATGCGAATAAAGAAGAAAACGGATTTGAAGTTTTTTATTATAATAGTTATATTAGGCAAGAAGCAATCTTCATTTGTTATTAAATATTCCAAAAATTATTGAATATTTTGTACTATTATTTGTATCAGCATGGTTTTAAACTTTTCTCCCCCTGCAGTGATTTTACAAGCAGAGAAATGAGGTGACAGCATAGCAACGCTATGTTGTCTTAACGCCCCAAAACTTGAGCGGTATCAGTAAAGGTGAGTGAGAATACATTGAAAAATACCTCAGAGGAGGTTTATTTACATTTGTTATAGGAAAGAAAGGTCTGTTTTTTTTTTCCAGTTTCATATGTAACAAAAGTGCATAAATTTACTTAAGTTCCACCATAAGTTATTATACTTATTTCTCAAAATATTTTTGATGCTGGGTTATATTGCTATTGATTTTCTAAATGTTGGTTGCACTGTTTCACTTTGAGTTTAGACTGTTGCTTACGTTATATTTGTATGCTAAATTTGTTGCTGTCTCCAGGACAGTGACAGTTTAATCTCGATAAAGACTGTTTGTGTTATGCCCTATTCTAATAATAGTTTAATGATGATTTAACATTGTTAATTTAATCTTTGATAGGTTGTTTAGGCAGAGTATTCATAATGGATCTAAGTTTCAAAGGGACAGCAACTGCCTGTTGTAGAAACCTATAACAGTAGGGGACGACGTTTCGAAAGTCTTCAGAAAAAATCAAC